>NW_017256980.1:161547-162600 GCF_001594055.1 Mycetomoellerius zeteki | reverse complement strand
CACATTGGCTGCGTTCAGCAGACTCAACAGTTTTGCAACCGTTTTATGATTGTCTGCTGAGATAGGACCATTCTTCTAGATCTAAAAGTATGATCCAATTAGCGCGAAGGAAACTTACAACAGTTGCAAAACGAACGTTCTGCTGAACGCACCCATTGGCTGCGTTCAGCAGACTCAACAGTTTTGCAACCGTTTTATGATTGTCTGCTGAGATAGGACCATTCTTCTAGATCTAAAAGTATGATCCAATTAGCGCGAAGGAAACTTACAACAGTTGCAAAACAAACGTTCTGCTGAACGCAGAAACGCAGCCATTTTGCCGCGCGGCAAGCGTTTCCGCGTCCAGTGTGCAGGAACCATTAAAATAAATAGATCTGTTTGTGTTGTTTGTATTTTTTGCATTTAGAGCGGCACTCATAGTCCATTCTTATTTCAAGACTGTCTTAAGTAATGTCTTAAAACGCTAATGTGGCCCTCTGATTGGTTCGTGACTTCTTAAGACTATACTTAAGACGGTCTTGAATATAAATTCCGACTATGAATACCGGCTTTAGAATCTTGGATTTCTCTCTTTTTAAAGTCCGAACATATATTTATCTTTATCTATGTTTTCGGTGCAACAATTTTTGGGAATTTCAAGCAATAGGCCTGGGGGTCTATTCTTGAAAAGAAACGTATACGAAAGTCTAGGGAAATACTACAGTATACGTTACGTATACTACAGTATTTTCATAGTTTTTCGTATACGTTTCTTTTCAAGAATACAGCGCCTGTTCTCTTTGGCTGTTCGGTTCTCTCCTGGAGAGAAAAGGAAGAAAGATGAACTGGTACAAAAGTTCAATCAAAAAGAACAAGCTTATTTCTTCCACCATAGGTCTGTTCTTTTTGCCTGCACTGTCTGAACTTGGTGCACACAGTGCAATAAGTTGAAATGAAACAAACGTATATCTGTTCACTTTAACTTATTGCACCATATACACCAGTTCAGTAAAAAGAACAGGCCTAAAGTCACTAGACCGGAATCCATATGCTGGATTCACACTGCATCCGATT
>NW_017256980.1:143303-161436 GCF_001594055.1 Mycetomoellerius zeteki | reverse complement strand
AAAATCGAATGCAGTGTGAATCCAGCATATGGCGTCCATGGTTGAGTGCATCGAGTACAAAATGGTGCAAAAGGTGCAAGCAATGTGAACATATTTATTGTACCGAAGACCGAAGTTTATTTGTATTTAGTAGGTTAGGGATCTTTTTAAAGATATTTTTTATTTTTCATCAAATTGTTATCAAATCATTAACTGTAATCTAATATGTAATTGTATTCAACAAACGAAATGCACTTCTGTTCGTGATAATTAAGACTTTAATCACTAAAGACAGAAAAAATCAAAATTGAAATATTAAAAACATTATTATAAAATTTCAGTGTATATAAGTTGTTGTAAGAAGAGAAGAAGAAAAATGAATACTGAGTACAAATTCGAGAAAGAAATAGACTGCAAACAAGGGGCCGTTAGATCTGTACGGTTCAGTGGTAAGAAACTTTGTTTACTTTTGATACAATATAATTTCATAAAGCTATGTATATGGAAACATGGTTTGGTATTTTAGTGGACGGCTCATATTGCATAACGTGCGGGTCAGACAGGAAGCTAAAGCTATGGAATCCATACAAATCTGTTACGTTGAAAACATATGGTGGACACGGTGACGAGGTTATGGACGCTTGCGCGTCCTGTGACAGCAGTCAGATTGTGTCTTGCGGATTAGACAAATCTGTAATCATCTGGGATGTGGCAACAGGCATGCCTGTGCGTCGTTTCAGAGGACATGCAGGTCCTGTCACAACAGTCAGGTAAATTATTACACAGGTCAACAAGGTTTTGTTGTTGGGAAGCTGTGGGTCATTTCCGACGTAATTTTCTGCGTAGAATCCGAATCTGAAATCAGAATTGGCCTATCACGTCAGGATTTTGAGATATTTGAGGATATATACTCGAAAAATGCGTTTTTTTGCTATTTTCGAAGTTATGATCATTAGAGTTTTCCACGTCTAGTGAAGAAAGAAAAACCGATATTTGTCAATAAACAAACAACTTATTATTTTTTTTATACACACCTGCAAAATATCCTTTTTTATGCATTCAGGTGCTTCGTTTATCGAGCGAATTTCGAGCATCCTAAAACTTTCAGCGAGAAAGTTGTTCATTCGGATATGAACAAATGTTCTGGAAAGTTTCATTTTCATTGCATTAATAAGTTTAAAACTAATGATTTGTTTAAAGTTGGTAGACGCCTTGCACTCAGAGCCGCAGCGCACAAGACGCGCTGTCCGTTATTCAAGGTCCTAATATATAAACAGTCACAATTGTGACTGTTTGCTGTCTTAACAATGGCCCCGCGTAAGTGTTTAAATGATCCTAACAGTTTTTGTTATATTTGTGGTCGTTTCACGTTTGTTAAGAACAGGAACGAAAAAGACGGGAAAAACGGTTACGCAAGTGGGTTAAAATGCCCGTAACTTGGCGAAAAAAAATCGTAGGTAGTCGATCAATATCTCATTTTGAAGGGTAAGAATATTACTAAATGATGCAAATAGCACAAAAGACCCAAAAAATTGGTTGCGTCCTGTACATAACCTCTAAAGTAGCATAAAAACACATTTTTCAAGTATATATCCCCTAATATCTCAAAATCCTGACGTGATGGGCCAATTCTGGTTTCAGATTCGGATTCTACGCAGAAAATTACTTCGGAAATGACCCACAGCTTCCCGACAACATCCAAGACCCCCTTTTTTGTAGACCTGTGTTATTTGTAATTGAGTCCAAAGATCAATGCTATATTTTATTCAATAATTTAGTTCACAGTTAAGAATCATTGCAAACAGATTTATGCTCGGTTTCACCAATGTAAGATTAATTTTAATCCCGGTTCAATTTACTCTATCTTTTTGTAATTCTAAATATTAAAAAAAAACAATTAAACTATGATTAAAGTTAATCTTACTCCAGATATTGGTGGAACTGGTACTTAAAGTTTAAAAGGTACTAAATATTAAGTATGAAAATGTAACAGTGCTTTCTCTAACCAAGTAACGCCAATTAAAACTTCTGTCTTAATTCAACATAATTAAGTTAATGACTTTAAAACTTGAAAGTAATATATACATATAATGATTTTTATATACAGGGTGTCCCATTTTAAATAATGCATTAAGATTTCTCGAAAATTATGGTAGACACGGAAAAATGTTTCATTTTTGCACTAAAAATTCATTTTTACGTAAAAATGAAAATAAGAGGTACAATCTTCTGGCCTTGATCTTGACAAATGTTATCCAGGACATGTTCATCCTGAACAACATTCAAGAGATTTTAGCCATCGGTCGGATAACTTGCGTAATGCTAATGCTGGCTGTATTATAACTTTCAAGCCTTATAATTCGAAAAATACTTATTGAAAAAATATTTTATTATATATATATATATATATATAGTGTTTTAAAAAGCTCTCGAGGTAAGCTACAAGAAAATGTAATGAAAAATAGGGGGTTCCGTTTAAAAAAATCAACGTGACCTTGACCTGGCCTTGACGATGGCACCCAAGATCAAACTCATTTCGCCAGTAAATAGATTTTTTGAAACCCTACAACTTTTATCTGAAACACTATTTCGTAAAGTGCTTAGTTTTCGAGATATTTCGTCGTCCCGGTACTTTTTATACACTCTGTACATAATATAAGAATAAGATTAAGATACATTTCGGAAACAACTGGAATGTACCTTCTAATGATGTTAATTACAAACATATCCTCCCCACTCTGGATTTGAATTCTCTTCTACAGGTAGTTTGTACACGACTTCCATACTGAAGAGGTCTCAGATCCCGAATAGGAACGTTTGCAGTTAGAGGAAAGTCGCCAATACTGATATAGATCTCCTAAAATGACACCCCCTTATTTCTCAGAAATTAACTGTTGCACTTTATTAATACTAATAAAATCATGATCTGTTTAGCTAATTAAAGAAGTACAAACTCATAATTCGTATATTTGTGGCTTGTTTCTATACCAAATCAGTTAAAAACGAATTCTACGAATGCGAAAATAAAATTTTTACGATTTTCTTTTGCAAATTGCGTGGTTTAAATAATAATAATTATATTATTGATAGTATTTTAAATCGTCATTTTAAATGCTTTTTCTAAAGGGTGTTTCACCCCCTAAAAGTGCGTATGGGCACGTATAAAAAAATACGTGTCGCTTATTTTTGTTTGGAGAATAACATATTAAAAGCTCATTAAAATCGGAGGGGGGCAATTGCGTCCCTTTCCTTGTAAGTTTAAAAGTGGAATACAAATATTTCGCATTATCAAATACATATTTTATCTAATGGCGTATGTATATATATGAAAAATTCAATAAAATTGAATATTTCACGATTTAAAAAACTGGTTTCTGTATTTATAATAAACATACATATATACATTTTTATGTCAATTTGTATGTGATGACTTTAATATGCATCACTGTATATTGTGAGTGTTTTCAATTGAATTCACTATTAGCTAAGCTTAATGTTTCTTGTTGCAATCACAGATTTAATGAAGAATCGTCAATGATCGTTTCTGGATCTCGTGACAACAGTGTTATGTGTTGGGATGGACGTTCTAAAGCACAAGAAGCAGTACAATCTTTGAATGATGCCAAGGATTCTATTTCTAGCGTGAGAGTTTCAGATCACGAAATCTTATCTAGTTCTTTCGACGGCAAAGTACGCACATATGATATACGAGTAGGAGAACTTTGTGAAGATTATATGGGAGGTAAGAAATAACAGATTTAAGACTATTGATTAGAAAATAATACGATACAAACTTTTTAGATGCAATTACATGCGCCAGTTTTACCAGAGATGGACAATGTGTACTTATTAGTTGTGCGGACGATATAATTAGATTAATCGACAAGGACTCGGGAGAGTTACTCGGCGAATTCACAGGACACACTGGGAAGGATCTGTGTCTAGAATCTAGCGTAGACTGTCAAGATACGAAAATTCTTTCCGGCTCGGCAGATGGGAAATTATGGATTTGGGATCTTGTATCTCAAAAAGTGGTCGCGAAGCTCTCAGGTTTTAAGCCAACTAAATATCCTACCGTATCTATAAGCGTTCATCCACAGAAGAATTGCTTTCTCGCTTCTAACGGATCTGATGTATTGATGTGGAGCACGCAGTCTCATACAGATAATGAATAATAGTGAAACTTGTTCCATTATTATCCCTTTATGTACAAAGCAAGTCCAAAGTCTGTGATTTTCAATAATTTTAGTTTTAATAATTTTTACAATTTTTCAAATTGAATGTTTATTATGACTATGTACATATCATTAATAATAATGGTTATTTTCGAAGTCATACTATTTAATTAATGTGACCACTTGTCCACCTGATAATTTTTGTAAAAATTGTATAAAGATCCCACATTAATTATATAAGGAAATTAAATCTCAGTGAAATGTTATCTTATACATATTCATAATTAGATTATTGTCAAATAGTTTTAATATAAAATTAATTAATATATACATATATAACATTGCCATCTTGAAAAATTAAGAAATTGTATGTAAAGTGTGGTATTTTGAAAATAATACAATTCCGAATGAAGTATAACTTGAATCTAATTTTCAAGGTTTAAATTTGGTAACTCTCATTGTGTGGAGGATATTAAAGGACACCAAACAGGAAAAAAAATCAAATTTGAACTTAAATTGGATTCAAATCTTATTTCGTTTAGAATTGTACCATGTTTGAAATTGGACTACTTTACCCTACTATCAGAGTCTGGCCATAAGCGATTTTGAAAATCCTACAAGAGAGAAAGGTGTATATAATTTCTCCTTGTACATGTACTACCTAACATATACTACTACACACTAATTAATACTATTCTAGCTTATACACTCTAATTTATACTATCTTACTCTATAATTTTAATTAATGTTATAGAGTGAAATATAGCATTAGAATTAGAATGCTGTATATACAGGGTGAAATTATACATATCTTTCTCTTTCGTAGGATTTTGACAAAATCGCTCGCGGCCAGACTGTAATAGAGTCTACTCATTCATATAAGACATATTTGTAAAGCAAGTGTATATTCTCTCAGGTAGCCAAATATTGATGTTCGTGCCAATTAATGTAGAGGTCTCATTCGACTGACAAACAAGAAAAAAAAAACGAAAGGATTCCATTCTGGAGTAATATATATCTGATTCGCACACAGGTGGAAATGTGTGCGTACGGTGCGTGCGCGTTTCCGGTGTCGCGCGTGAACGCAAAACGTTCACGTCGCTGCTCGTCCGTCGTTTGCGGAAGAAGGAGGTGGTGTCTACCTTTCCGGGTTAAGCTGGGCCGCGTATCATACGATCAGCCGCGGAGCGCCGATTCGCACGCGACTTTCGAGCGTGTACGTGTTTTAACACCGCGGCGCCGGCTCGCGGGGCGAGCGCGGTAAAGGAGACCGTGTACGTCGTGTACGTACAATAGAACGAGAGGAGCGAAACTGCGCGCGCAGGTGGCGCGATATCGGTGCGTCAGAGTCGCTGGTCGGTCGGCGGAGTCTCGCCCGGGAGTGATAGAGAGCGACGTTACTCACTGGGTGATCGAGCGTGGCAGAGAGAAGCGACAGAGAGCGAAAGAAACCGGCGGAATCGCAGTGGCGGATTAAAAGACACGCAGGAGTTTCAACTAATTTCGAGATTCCTTATCATTGGTAAACAATTCAAATTAAGAAAGTGTCAAAGAGAGTGAAAGAGAATGAGTGAGAGAGAGAATTAATTCTGTTCGAGTATTATTCTGTTTAGTTATGTAATTGTTATAAACGGTAACTATAAAACTTATAAACCTAAAAAACTTATAAATTTATATATATATACATATATATATACATATATACAATATTGTATATATTTAGCTGTGACCGTATTTGGCAGCTCTTCACATACTTATGTGATGTATTTATTGGTATTTATATATATATATCGGTCATATTTTATTCTTATTAAACAAAAACTTAAATAAACATGGAATTATTGCACTTTGAATAGTTCCCCGAAAATAGAAATCTTCAGGCGCGAGATGACTTCAATTTCTTCATCTGTATTATTAGAAATTAAAAATCTCGTGCAAGTTTGAAACGGATGCGGGATACGATAACGATCTGTTATAATAGCTTCTTTGTGTGACAACGATCTAACGAGAAATAAAACGGAAACTGAATGAGACACGACGATGTGGGCTCTTTCTCGCGTGAACGTAGCGGCTGAAACTCGCTGCAAATTCGGTGATTCAAAAATTTTAAGTTTGAGGATCGTCGGAGAAAGATCGTTATTTGTGATGGGATTTTTGCAGATGCGTAAGTCGGAGCATTCACGTTGGAGATCCGCCCCGAGGCCCAAAATTGGAAGGCGCTGACGCCTCGGCGCGACAATCCGCCACTGTCGGATCGACGCAGCACTCAGCAGGGCCAGGAAAAGCGAGGGAGAAGGACGGAGAATACCTCGCGATACGCGCACGGAGGTGGCCGCATACGGGGCGGGCCGGTCGGTCTCACCACTTCGTCGAGTGTATTTTTTTCTAGCCGCAAGTAACCGCGAGGAGGAGAGTGACCGATTGACAGACAGGCGGAGAAGGACGAGAGCAACGAGGGCAGCGAGTGTTGCGCCGCTTACGTTAACGAGAGAGACGAGGCGAGAGAGCGAGACGTCCGATTGACGCGTTTTGTGAAAACCCCGATAAACCCCGATGCCGAACGGTGGCTGGACCGCGTGGTCTTGCGAGGAGACTCCGTCAGCGATCGCCGCAGTTCCGTCCGATAGCAGAGGGCATTGTTATTGTTATTGTTGTTGATCGATATTTGTAAGAGGAAGAGAAGAGCGAGAGAGAGAGGCCAACTGGGGTAAACGAGAGGCGGGGAGAAGAAACTGTCGCGGCAGGAAACACCGAGAGGTTGGCAACGGTGGTGGTGCCCGCTGCCGTTGGGTGGTGGTGGTTCGCCGTGACACAGTGGTGGAACGGAGGCGACGAAGGACACGACCGTGAGAAGAAAGAGGGTTGTTATGGGGCGAGAATCCCGTGGCGTGCTGCTGCTCGTCGCGCTGGCCGTGCTGGCAGCCGCGGACGCCTTCTCGACCGACAGTAAGTCCGCACTTTTTTGTCAGAACGTCAAACATTTTTGTGTCGGAGCGACAGCGAGCGAAAGGGGTGCGCGCGTGGGGGTGGGGAGCGAGGGAGAGCTGGTCCTCCAAGCCTTGGCTCGTATACACCCAGCTGCATCCTCTGCGGAATCCGTCTCACGCTCGTTTCTGATGGGACTTCTCTCTCTGCCTGGATTATATCGTGACATTTCGATGAAATTTTCAGTTATCATCAATTTCATCTTTGCGCCGCTGCTCTCCCCCTTTTGAGAGGGGAGGTCAATCAGAGATTCGTGGATTTTGACGTAGCGTTCTTTCTCTCTGTTGAGGGCGGATTATTTATCCCGCGTTATTGGTCGCCGTTAGATATCGGGAGGAGACAATCGATTTATTTACAATCGTAGTCGTACGCGCCGCTATTGTCAACGTCATCGCTACTGTCAGCGTTAATGCGAGACGCGTGTCAGAGATTAATTGCACCGTGAAATCACGTATTATTTTGAAAGAGAGACGAGATCCTTGCGAAACCTTTAAAAACACCGGCGAGGACGCGAGAGGGGATTTCATGGCGGCCGTTTCTCTCACCCCGAGTCTATCTCCGAATTTTTACTCTCATCTCGTCGAATATCAAATACACTTGACGTGTAAACCGAGTTTTGGAAAATCACTATTATATCAAATTTGCAGAAATTAATAATGTTATGTCAGATTTGCATCTCGAAAATTTAAACGTCAATCGAAATTATTCAGACAACAATCCAAAATCGAGATGTCGATACAAAACATTTTATAAGACATTTTTACCGTCTTAAAAGATATCCCCAATATCCATTTCTACTAAAGTAAAGATTAACTTTATTCTGGATTTTTTCTTAAAACCAGAAAAAGATATAAAAAGTAAATTAAACCAAGATTAAAATTAATCTACATTAGTGGTTTACACATCTGTTGCCGTGTTTCCGTAGGTACTCAATACTTTGAGACCACTTTCTTCTTTCCTTTCGACTGATACGGGATATATTTCCTCTGCAGGAGATGACGTTGTCTTCCTTGGAAACAGACAATATATATAATACATCTTATCTTAATTTTGAACTATTTTGAAGTATGTTATGTAATTAATTCTCATCGCTGAGGAGGATTAGAAGATTAACTGAAACGTACGATTGATCTTGTCGTGTTGAAGAATATATAATTAACGTTTTGTAATTAATTTCATAATGATTTTAGATAAATAGATTTCTTTTTAAATTTCAGCACAGAAACTTCATTAATTAATTAAAGGGAATTTTGCTACATTTTGTTTAAATTTTTAATCTACATTGGAAGATAGAAACGGATATAAAAGACGTCTCGTGTCTCGATTTTGGACTTTGTTTGGATAGATACGTATCCGTTCAAGGGAGTAACCACTAGCTTAAATGTTGTCCCACAGATTACATGATTTCGTATGATTTCACTGATTACAAATAATTTTTTCCACTACATGTGAAGGTGTATTTGGTAAAATATAGGATTTTATTTAATATTATACAATGATTTCTCGTGATTGCATATGTAATTATCGAATTATATATAGAAATTTCATATGAATTTTATAATGATTTCGAGGACTCTGTCCCACGATTACATTAAGTGGTTACCCCCTTGTATCCGTTTCTACCAATTCCAAGGAACACACCAAGTCAAGAAAAAGTCAAAATGATGATTTTTGGTTACAAAATTTGACTTTAAGCATCAAAATAGTTCAATCATTTTGATTTTTTGTTGACTTTATTTTGAGCTTTAACGTTAAATTTTGTAAATAAAAAAATCATTTTAACTTTTATGATGTCAAAATAAAGTCATTTTGACTTTCTCTTGACTCGGTACACCTTTGGGAACTTTAATCTCGGTTCACAACTTGCTCTTCACCTTTTCTAATTCTAGAAAGAGATGAATTCTAGAAAGAGGATGAGTGATAAGTGTGTCGTGATCTTCACGTGTTCTCGTTTTGTCACGGCCAATCGCTCGCAGCATCTCTCCGGATCGCGGAGAGACGAGCCCCCGAAAAAGCGCCGCGGCCGAGACGTTCGATTCAGCTGACGCAAAGTCGCACATTATATAAGCCCGATAGGCACGACCCACACGACGTCGTCCCGTTTTGTTAATGGTCGCGTATACTTGTTTTCCATTGAGCGACTGTGTATGTTTCCGTTTCGCTGACATATATGTATATAAATGGAATATTAACATCAATGAGAGAGAAAATGGAGTAAAGTGGTACTTACTTAACGCTGATTTGTTTTGTTTTCTTCAATAATTTTCTGCATGGTACGACGTCCAAAAAAAACGAGTAAATAATGTTTAGTTTATACGAATTAAAAAATTAATTTCCCTAAAATAAACCTCAGAGAACGTCAAACGCCGATTTTTCTCAAATTTTTTTTACAGTTTCTTATGTCAAAGTATGAAGAAATCTATTATTAATTTTAACTTTTGAGTTTTTCAATTAAAAAAAATTATTTTACACAAATATTCGATTTTATATATGTTTAAAGTAGTATAAAGTTTTTTGCATGTGGAACCGTTTCTTAAATATTACTAACTATTATTTTGATATTCTATGAACGTTGAGTTTCAAAAAATCAGGTCTAGATTAATTCTTAAGAAATATTATTTTAAACATATATATATATTATTATTTATAAAATCGGGTATTTGTGTAAAAAAAAAATGTTTTTTGAGACTTAATTTTAGTTAAAATTAATAAGATCTGTTCATATTTTAATATTAAGAAGTAACTATAACAAATTTGAAAAAGAACTGCGTCTGAAGAACGTCCTGTTAAGTTTACTTATCAGAGATAAAAGTTAGTTTTAATTTATAACACTCGTTGTACGCGACATATACAATTAAAAGATCGTTTTACTATATTATTAGTTTCATATACGAGCATGAAAAGAATGGTTTTGCTAAAGTATCTAAAAATGTAACAAAATATAGGTCTAAAAATAATTTTGTTGGATCATTAAAATAATTTTATAGAAATTTCAAGTATGATGAATAATACTGTAAAAAGTTTTGACATTGTAGCAATCAGTTTGTGCTACATAATTATTTTGACGATTCAACAAAATTATTATCAAATTTGAAATTAGCTAAAATTTTAGATATTTCAGCAAAACCGGTCTTTTCATGAGGGATTCAAAATTTCCCATCTTTTCCCCATTTTCAACAATATGGATTAATTTAATCTTTTTAACTTATATACTCTTTATATTTTTCTAGTTCTAAAAATTAGAAAGAAATGAAAAGTAAATTGGAATCGAGATTGAAATTAATATATACATATATATTGATGGCATTAATTAGACTCGTAGATTTTTTTTAAACTTACCTTTGACGTAATAATATTTAATTTATATTCTCGCTTATTAAATACTTAACGCACGAGTTCATATAAATGTAGGTTAAAGATGAAGATTTAGAATATCGCGAGTCAAGTTTAAAAAAACAAGAGGAAAAGAAAAGGAAAGAAAAAGACTCCGTGCACACATGCTTTTCTATCTCATACATTTGCGATTATACTGACAATTTAAAGAGATTAATCTATTTCGTTCTTTACTGAATTTAAATTTGTCTGATTAAGTGCTTGATTTATGAGTAATATTTTTGGGCATTGAAACGAATTTACAAGCCAATCTTTCATTCACATGAACCGCACATGAATAGAAATAATAATTAAATTGCGCATTTCGCAAAAACCGAAAATTGCTGCTGAGTCTAACGAAGTAAAATTTTCTCTCGATTGATTTTTCCTGATTAAGGCTTTCAATTCGCCGTTTAATCTCCGAAGTCGTTGGAGTTTCGAACGAAGGAAAACTGTTTCGAACAAGAAAATTTGTGCTCGACAAAATTGCGCTACTTTCCTGCCTGCGTTACGCTTAGAACCCATAGAATTATTCCACGAATACTAGATCCGGCATGTTCGCGAAATATGTTTTAGTATAACGTATAGTCGAGAGAATTAAGGCGCGCACATACTATATAATTACAGATATGCGGGCGCAATTAGCGTAATGATTCTTCCGGCAAATCCAAGCGCCACACACATCAGCAAGATAGAACTCCGTTGATCGTGAACGTTTATTTGATCGATTTTGACCACCCTTACACATTCGCTCTGATGTTCGTATTCCGTATAGGGTCTTACAATCGGCTTAATGCTGGGCTATTACTGGTTACCACAGTTCGATTACTAGTACGCAGTACTGGCTAAGTACTAGATGATGACTTGGATCTAGTAGTGGCAGATCGTCCCAGATTGGCCCAGTCATCTTATCCAGTCATTTGCCAGTGATGGCCCAGTATTGGCTGATAGAATTTTGGCCGTCATTTAACAGCCAATCATTTGCCAATGATGGCCCAGTACTATAAATTGACAGTCGTAGCGTTGGCTAAGCGTTGGTTTCGTTGTAACTGCTAGCGAGCCTATAATGTACGTCCTGATTTCCAGCGGCCTATTAGCATCATCCGATAATTTCACCGAGAAATTCTTGAGGCAGCACAAAACGCAATGGAAATAGCCGAAGTGCACGTTCCACGTGATAAATCTGTGTCGGCGATTCCCACCGGGAGTTGTTAAGGTGTTCTGCGGATCAATGCGCAGATGTGAATTCGCAAAAACTTCGATCTCAGATTGTCTGGACTCGGCTTGGATTACTGCCGTGTACCGTTCGTGCTATTTCAGATCCGTTCGTCGGTATCATCGCAAGATACCTGATACTTTTTATAGGAAACTCGCGTCCTACGAGCGTTAAATAAATATTTTCCAGCGCATCTGCTAAAAAGACATAGTATATTGTTAATAGTAACGAGAGTAAAACTATTAAATAACGTTAAAACGTTAGTATAAAAAAAAATACATAATAATAGGTTCACATGAATAATTGAATAATGATACTGCATTTTGCTCATTTGTTGCAATGGCAACGTTTAGCATAAAAAGCAGCTCTGCAACTGTTGTAAGATTCTTTAATATAATTGGTTTGTAAATTTAAAACTAATAAGGAACTAAGGGCACAACCAATATCGTATTAAAGAATTTTACGACAATTGCAAAGCTGCTTTATCTGCTGAACGCAGTCAATAACTTAAAAATTTTCATTTTTTTTAGTTGCTTGTAAAGAAAGAACGGAAACAAGAAAAAAGAAAAAATACTAAAAAAACACAACTGTATTCTTTTATAATCAATTATTACGCCAAAATTGCATTTTAATCCTTAGTACACACTGATGATTTTTCAATTCTCTACCACACTTAATGGGTCATTCACTGTCAAATCTATAGTGTCAAATTTAACCTAACGTGAGTCGCCACTGCTCCTACTCAATCATATCGTTATTTTATACTAAAACAATAGTTATATTTGACACTATACAGTGTCAATTTGACACGATATAGTGTCAAATTTAACTATCATTTTGTAGGATATATTTAGTAGGAGCAGTGGCGACTCACGTTAGGTTAAATTTGACACTATAGATTTAACAGTGTTCAAGTCCCGAATTAATTTTCATTAATTTTATAAGTATAAAGATATTCCTAAGTGATTCTTACATATACTTAAAACTGCTTATTTAAAAAAATAGTCATTATTTAACCAAGTATTTCAAAGAAAAGAAATACGAAGAAATACGACTTAATTATGAGTAGTACTAATAATAAAAATTAATAGTTACAAAATTTTAACGATTTAAAACATTCAAATCTATTTTTTTAAAAACTTTGTCTTTTGAGTTGCGTAGTTGTAGTAACGAATAAGTGATATATAAGAGTAAAATTGCATGGTTTCTCCACTCGTTTGCTCAATGAGCACATTAGATAGAGATAAGTGTCTGTCTACTGTCAGTGAGAATTGTGAGGTAACCTTGTCGACAGTTAATACGCAAATGAGCTACGAGAGATTACGTTTGATTTTATTACTGCTACGTTTATGTTGAAACGAACGAGGCACGTGTCGCGCTTGCATCCGTAGTCGTCTTCTAACGACGAGTAACTCTAATTATAACCCGCTACAAATCTTGGCGTTATCTCAATTCATTTATTTATGAGATTATAAAGCTTCGCAAGGCGAAAAAATGTAAGCGACAAGCGATTTAAGCAAATGAATCGAGCGATCGAATACATATTACAACGAAATATTAATTTTTAAACAAAATTAAGTGAATTAAGTTAAGTTTTTCATTAAAAATAACGATTGATCGATTTCATGAATGCTTAACTTCCTTACGTTTCTTTATGCCGCTTGTTAAATTGTTTTAACTAGTCGTTGAGTTTTTCTCAGTGAATTTCTTTCTCTTTGGTTCTCAGGTAAGGTAGCTTGTCCTTTGAGGCAGTTCCGATGTGCCAATGGCAGATGCATACCAATCTCGTGGGTCTGCGACAAATCGGACGATTGTACTGACAATTCCGACGAAAGCCCGGAGGAATGCAAAAGTAAGTCACGCGCAGAATTATACGAAATACGTCAAATTATATACATAACAGCGATGACGTCGCGCGCGATCTGTATGATCGAGCATAAATTTGCGCAACTCTTTGACGCGTCAAATTCGCATATTACCGAAACGGACACATCATTTTACATAATAAATAGATATTAGTGTTGCGTGATTGAACCATTAGTCATTTATGCGTGGAATTTTCTAAATTTTTCGATCCTCATAATTGTACATGTTTCAAAATTACTTTTTTTGATTCCACATTCGCTCTTGAACGAACGCCGAATCGGAGTTTTACAGAATTATTTTAATAAAGTGTGTGTGCGTGCGTGCGTGCGTGCGTGCGTGCGTGCGTGCGTGCGTGTGTGCGTGTGTGTGTGTGTGTGTGTGTGTGTGTGTAGAGAGAGAATTTTTAATAATTACTTTAAGATCGGAGAACGGAATAAAATAATCTTTTTGTTTTTGTTGGAGAAATTTTTTTGCGACCAAATACAACCGTAGACTTACGTGTCGAATTCAATCCTCATAATTATACATATTTCAAAATTATTTTTTTTATTCCACACTCGTTCTTAAGCGAATGTCGCCAAATCGGAGTTTTACGAAATTATTTATAAAGTTGTAGAGACTGGAGAGAGAGAGAGAGAGAGAGAGAGAGAGAGAGAGCGCTTTTTAATTATTTTGAGATCGGAGAATGGAATTAAATAATAATTTTGTTTTTATTCGAGTTCTTTTATATACACATTTTTTAATATATGTAATTTTCGCGGGTACTTAAATTTATGATTTCCATAATTCACCTCGCGTTATTTACAACTTGGTTTTACGAATATAGAAGTAATATCCTAAGCGTAATTGCGTGCGTAAGAGTGACGCAAAGAGGAAATATGATAAGATGTTTCGGAAGTTTCGCGCTGTACTACTGTGAAAGTGTGCGTATGCGCAACGCATACGACCGCATGCAAATGTATTCGTTAATTAAATGAAGATCTTGTTGACAAATAAGCCGTCCGCGTATTTGCTCGTGCGTTCTTGCTCCATTTTATTGATCTCGAATGGATATCTCAATGAAGCGTCGAACTAATTTTCTGCGATTTAAAGCCATAGCGAACTTTGGCTCTGCAGCATTCGATCGATCGTACTTGGGGGATTTGTTTACGAGGCACTGTACACCAAACAGATCGCATCCCGATCGACTTACATAATAACACATAATAACGCTTGATAACTATAATAATACGATGTGGCGACACTACGTTATTTACGCAAATTCGGTACACTGCAAATAATTTACAAAATCTTAATGCATATTTCTTTAAATAGTATTAAGTAAACATTTATTTATGGTAAATAAGTATTTATTCAATAAAAAATGATAATTAAAAAAAAATGAAATTAATGGTTTTTATATCAAATAAATATAGGTTTATATTTAGTAAATATTTATTTAAAACTATTTGAACACAAACATTTATTAAAATTTAGTATTTTTTTCAGTATATCTAAAATAATTTCGCGAATGTCTTGCGTGATTAATGTTGAATTTATGAAATTTTAATCAAAATTTGAATTATGTCTTTCCATTGATTTATATCCGCTTGTTTTTACAATTCTCTTCTCTTGATGCTATATCGATTGTTTGTCTGCCACAAGGAAGAAGTTGCGCAAACGACGTCGTCCAAAGATTCGTCCAAAATTATACGAGGAAATAATCTCATTGACGCATTCATTGCGCCTGATTTATCTTACTGTAGACGCCTTGTATTGATCTACATGATACTGTATTCTTGCGATTTTAAGGCGGCCCCGGACGACATGGCCAATATACGCCAACATTGGCTGCGTTCACAAATGTTATACACACATACACATGCATAATTATTACAGTGATATTTTCTTAGAGAAAATGAACCTGAAAATTTTAGGACTTTATTCCTAAATATGTCTAAACTAATTTGTGAGTGTCAGAAATCTGTGTATTAGTGTTTTTGAAATTTTCTTACTCAGTACGCCTGAGATAACTTCCAAGTAAAGCACTTCAAATAAATGACATCAAAATTGCTGCAAATTTGATTACTAAAGTCATTTTTCAATCAATCCCAACTCATTTCGACGTCATTTTGATGTTATTATGACTTTGTTGTTCTGTTTGGGCCAATATTGCCCTTGCATAAAACTTTTTAATAAAAATTCGCTCATTAGACATTGGAAAAGAATTTTCTATATTGTTGAAATAAAAAACAAAATTGAGTTTTAAAAATTAATACGTTTAGAAGGCAATTACTTGAAATAAAGGATTGTCCTTTACGATAAAAGACGTATAGGGTTACAAATATAATTATTACATATGAACAATTAATACATAATTATTATACATATACATAATATGAATATACATAATATGAATTATTACAAATTAATACATATCAACATGGGCCAATATTTAGCAAATGTATATATAGTTGGTTCACATTGGCCACGTCACTGAAGTCACCTTTAGGCTAATATTTCATTTGTAGTACGACAAATTTTTCAAATATTAATTCATATTAATTGGCTACAGAATAGAGAAGTTCTTAAGTTTCCAGAAATTTTCTATCTTATAGCCAATTAACACACTTGAAAAATTTGTCCTACGACAAATGAAATATTAGTCTTACCCTTGCTCTGATAGTCTTTTTTCGTGGATAAGCGTAATCATGAATAATTGTGTGTAATTTTCATGTAATTGTTTCTTCGCGATTCACAATCGTTGGAAAAAACGATATATTCAAATATTTCATTCACTGATTTGTTGAGCAAAATTTACAATAGCTTTACGAATAGCCTTTAATTTTCAGAAATCGTATGGAATTTCATATGTGTATATTTATTTCTCGATTAATAATAGTGATCTCTTCGTGCTTCGGCGCTTTCCCAATCATTTGAATGACTTTACTGTTTTTGTAAGGCAAATACTAAAATGAGCAATGTCACTGTGTGCAGTATATGTAATTATTTTCGGACATCCTACATAGTTTATCTCTGTATTCTAATAGGAGTGATTGAGGAATGCGTTTCACCGCGATATGATTATAACTCGACTTTGAGTTTGCATCATGAATATTTGCTCGGTAGTATGTGTATATAATGGAACATGAATTTGCTTGATAACGTATATGTACGTGCATGTAACAAGAAAATCTGAAGCTTACAACGAAGTAATTTCTTGCCTTTCCTTGTACTAGCTAGTCTGGCGCCTCGTGACAAAAAGAAAAGCAGACAAGGGCAAGGAACAGTAATAGCTATAATTTTATGAATATGTGATTATAGACCTGACGCGTGCAGTTCTACAAAAATACTGTAATAAAAACTCGTCGTCCTTGTCAGTGTCTACGGTATTTTCGATCGAGAATTAGCGCGGGCAAGATGCAGCTTCTTGTTAATCTTGCATCAGACAGAGTGATCTAATCTGCTCTCCCCTATTAGAGAAAACAAAATTGCGGCGTATGCTCGTGTGTTTATCTCATTTGTCCATTAAATCATTGAGCTACTTAAAATTTGGCACAGAAAATCTTGAATGATAAAGGAAATACCGAAAGTAATATTTGGCAATTTGAAAGAGATATTTTCAAAAATAACTATATTCATATAATGATTCAATATTATTTTTTTTTTAATGTATAATATGTAATTATTGAATATAATTTAATATTTAATTTTTAATATATATTAATATATATTTTTATGTATATAAAATTTAATTAACATTTTAATGTACATTAAAATTTAATATTTAATATATATTATAATTATTGTATATCTCTTAATATTGATGTAAAAAAATAATTATTTTTTTGACATTATGAATTTTCAAGGAATATTTCTCGCTCATTGTCAATAAATGTAGCTATTTATTGCCAACCATTTTCCTAAACGCGTAAACATCGCATGTACATCGTGACGCGGCATTTTCGCATTTCCTTTATTTCTCAAATTAGTAGTCCCATTGTGTAGTTTTACACCATGCTCTCCGTAATACAACGTAATTGTAGTTTTGTAGAGCGTTTAATTTTCCGTAGAAAGATTCCCTCTCTTGCATTCGTATAAATTGGTTCCACTGGCTGTGAGAACGCAAATAAACAAGCGGCTAAATAAGCCACTAAATAGACAAACTGCGGCACGATAGCGCAACGACGTGAAATAATAAGATAGAAAAGGCAAAGGAAAAGAAAGACCACAAGGGAAAAAGAGTGCTATCTTAACGAGCGAAAAAGAGCAATAAAAATGAACGAGAACTACCAAACGAACCGAACCGACATTGCCCTTTGTCGTTTCCCAGAACATTCGCAGAGCTTGCACTTTGCACGCAGATTTTACAGTGTGGCGACTACTTCCTTTCCTTTCTTTTTTTCTTAGTCAGTTTCTTGTGTGTCGACTCTGTCATTTCGACTCAATATCTCGAATCCCACTTGTTCTGTCGATTTTCTCTCACTTGTCTGAATCGTGCCGCCGATTTCAACAGCTGGTAATCAGTTTTGACCAGTGGCGTAGCCAGGGGGGGGGGGGG
>NW_017256980.1:98935-143279 GCF_001594055.1 Mycetomoellerius zeteki | reverse complement strand
GAAATTCTGAATAATTTCAATAATTTCATAAGAATGTGTAAAAAATTGTTGAGCCGTAAATATCAATTTGTTTTGAGAGAGGAAATTAAATCCTGTTGGGATAGTTCTCATATTTAATTTAGTTAGCAAAAATCGTTTATTATGTTTTAAAAATATATTTGTTGATTTTTCTTTGTATTTGGCACGTAAACAAAAATTCGATAAATTACACGGAAGAAAAATGTTGCTGTTAGTACAACCACAAAAAGTGGCGTTGAGAGAACAGCAGCACTTTAACTCGCGAAATCTTAGCCGGATATTAATGTTTATTATTCAAATTTTTACACAATAATCTTTGACATATTCTGCGACTTGTAGAGCTATTCCGAAATTTTCGAAGCACTTTACAATAAAATGGCGGATTTTTAATAATATTTTGTCAAGTTTAGTAAATTATTTTTCAAACGTGAAAGTTGTGTTATGAATTTTCGAATTAAAATTTTTCATTAATGCTACATTGTAGTTGAATATTTGAAGAAGTTTTCTGGAAAGTTTTAGATCTTTAAATGTAATAGTAAAAAAATTATGACAATTTATATGCAGCATCAGCGAAACATCTGACGCGACATTACAACGACATGTATATAAATTATCATAACTTTTTTGCTATTAAATTTAAAGATCTGACACTTTCCAGAAAACTTCTTCAAATATTCAACTACAATGTAGCATTAATGAAAAATTTTAATTCGAAAATTCGTAACACGACTTTAACGTTTGAAAAAGAATTCACTAAACTCGACAAAATATTATTAAAAATCCGTCATTTTGTTGTAAAGTGCTTCGAAAATTTCGGAATAGCTCTACAAGTCGCAAAATATGTCAAAGATTATTCTGTAAAAATTTGAATAATAAATATTAATATCCGGCTGAGATTTCGCGAGTTGAAGTGCTGCCGTTCTCCTAACGCCACTTTTACACAACACTTCAACAACTACATGTCGATGATGATGTTTTAATAAATAAATTTATAACTAAAAAGAATCGTCGTATAAATTTATAGATAGCAGTATAACATTAATTACAATGGCGCCACAGAACCGGTGGAAAGAGGAGGAGAAGTAGAGGGGGCGAACGCCTACCAAGAGATATTTCAAGTATTAAAATATAATAATATTTCAATAAAGTTACGAAATACATAACATACAGAAAAAATGCATAATACAAAATAATTAAAATACAAAAAAATTTTTTAATTTAAAAAATACAAAAAAATTAAAAAATTAAAAAATAATACAAAAAAATTAAAAATTAAAAGAATACAAAAAAATTAAAAATAAAAAAATACAAAAAACCTCTGCAATGATCACAACCTTGATGCGGTGTAGAGGCTTAAGCTTTTTTTTTATTGGCGACTAATGTGATCAAATTGATGTACACAAAATTTTATATAAATCAACATTAATTACATTTTTATTTAACGTTTTAAACGAAATTTTTTTTTGTTTATGCTTACCAAATGTGTCACTAGTATAAAAAAGAACATTTAAAAAACCTGATTTCTACAGCCCCTCCCGAAACATTTTTCTCGCTACGCCACTGATTTTGACCCTCGAGCGGATCATTTCCTCAAACGATCAAATTTCATCTTCAATTAGAATCGTGAATGAGATTCGTTACGAGTCTTGATAGAGAGAAATAGAATGAAGCTATAAATTTTCATGCAACACACATATATCAATGTCTTACGAACTGATAGAGGCAAATCAATTATTCCACAAATGCTAATCTCACGTTAGTCGCTCAAGATTTTTCGTTAAATTGTTTCAACGAAAGGCAATCCCGTAAGTGTACAGATGCAATTAAACGAAACAGATCGTAGATTCATCGATTAATCTTGGTCACCGTGACCTAAGGCACGGTGCAATGCCATCATTCCAACACGGTCGCAAGGTCCAGACGACATTGCATCAGGCGCCGAGATTTCTTTTTTTTTCCCCTCGTTTCGTGCTTCTTTCACATTGAACTCTTTTGCCAGATAAGCCCTGGTTCTTCCTCCATTTTTTATCCAATAAATCCTTATAGTATTGCAATACCCGGGAATCAGTCACCTGCATTATACGTGAAATGTAATACTGTTGAAGTTTTGAGCAACAAAATTCGAACTACATATACTGAAAAAAAATTTACTATATCTTAATAAATATTTCTTTGAATATTTGTAAATAAACATTTACTGAATGTTAACATATATTTATTTGATATAAGAACCATTTGATTTAATTATCATTGAGTAAATCTTTATTTAATATAAGTAAATGTTTACTTACACATATTCAAAAGAATATTTATTAAGATGTAATAAATTTTTTTTAGTGTAGAGCGACAAATTAGCAATAAAATAGCACTAAATTTTTATTAGATCCGATTTTGATTTATAATAATGAGGGATCCAAGTTAATGATGTAATACTGACTAACAGAAAAATGAACGCAGCTTTATATTCAGAAGTAGAATAAAAGAAAACTTGCAAAAATTCCATAGCTTGAGAAAATAACATATGAACATAGCTTATCAGCTCAAAGCGGATAGGAATACAGAATAAAGTAAGAATAAGTAGACAAACAAACACATGAGTAACATATAATATATATAAAGGTATCGCACACAGGGAAACACATAATATCGTATAAATCGTATAAGTATAAATAAGAATACTACATACGAATTGTAGAAAATTAAGAAATCGGTGTAAAAAACCGGATTAAGCATTAGCTGCAACAAGCTAATTTAAATCAAACCTCGCCTCAGCGATGCACGTGAATCTTCCTCCATTCGACCTATCTCCGTTTATTTAAGGTCGATGCATTTTGTAATGCAAGGTTCACGTCGATTGCATCAGTCAACGAGACGACGAGAGCCGATTCGGCTGATGCACGGCGCGACTGCCAACGCACCATGTAATTATGGTGAAAGCCAGTCGCGGCATGGTGTGTATAGGCTCGCATGATTTGCTCGATCGTCGACTTCGCCCATTGGCGGCCGCATTGATCGCTTTCTTGAAATTTTGCAATGTATATGAGGATTAATAAATCTCATTTGTACAATAGCTAGGTTACCACAAAACTGGAAATCAAAGAAAGGTCAAGGAATTTTGTAAAATTTTCTAGAAAATTCTTGACTTTAAAGAACTATGCATATATCATATCTATGCAATTTAATAATTAAATGCAAGTAGTGTAAGCAACATTAATAGTAATTTACACTGCTATGTAAAATTGTTCTTTCAACAAAATATTTGACAGTTTCTAAGTTGGGACGAAAATACAAAAAATTTCAAAATTGAAAGCATTAGGGAAAGTCATGAAATTTTGTTTGGATATTAGGGAAAAAGTATGGAATTTTAGGATGAGAAATTTGTGGCAAGTCTGAATAGAATTTTCCTCTGGTGAAAATCTCATGATGGGAAGATTTGGAACGGGTATATATCCATTTTAAATGGGCATATACTAATGAGCATTTTTGGAACTACCTATGAGAAGATTTCCAATAGGGAACGTCAATGTAGAACAACTTTAATCTGGATTCAACTTACTCTTTTTCTATAAGTTCTAAGAATCTTTTTCTAGTCGTAAGAATTAGAGAAAGATGAAAAGTAGTTGAACCGAGATTAACCTTCCGGTAATGTGAAATTTTCACCCTTTGTCAACCGGGTCTTCGAGAATTTCAGTGTAGATTTTTATATTGTTTCGGATTTTATAAAATATGAAAAAAATTCTTACATATTTGTAAAAGCTTTAATAACGAACTTTTATTATTATAAAAGTTGAATTGTAATTTAATTATTTTTTACAGATTTAAATTTACCTACTAGAATTTTCACAATCAAAAATCGACTATGTCTTTAAAGTTCAACATTGCCGATGTAGAGTTAAAGTTAATCTACATTAAAATAGACATAAGACATAAGTATAATATTTTTGAGGCTTTTACGAGTGGTTTTTTCAGAGATGCCAAAGAATTTACAGATTATTGCCGTGTCGTGATCCATACCGGCATTAACAATAGATCACGACACGGCGATAACCCGTAAACCCTTTAGTATCTCATAAGACATGTACGTGGGTGATTCAAGTCAAGTCGGGGACTTTTATTCTCATGAATATAAGAATAAAAGTCCCGGTTTGACTTGAACCACCCACGTATATTTATAAACGTATATTTATAAAACCTATACTTTGATAATGCTTGTTCATGTGACTTGAAAAAAAGAAAGTATCTTCCCTAAATCTAAGAAAATATGTTTCAATTCAGCAGGCTCTATCGTGGGAGTCTCCGAACTTCGTGCTATGCTTTCGCATTTAGACATCAATTGATGCTTAACGATTTCTAACTCAATTGAAATCAATCGGTTGGTCTGCGTTACTGAAGTAACGCCAAGGAAATCTCGCGATAATCGTGCGTGCATGCGTGCGTGTGTGTGGTCATTGTTCAGTGTCGTCCCAAGTGAATCCATCTTTATTGCACGTTGTTGACAAGTATATATTCTGCAAATTTACAAATTGCAAAATTGAAATCGGAAATTGTTAACTGCCTAACCGACATTTGCTCTTTCGAAATTATCAACAATCGAAATTTGTCAACACAAAAATACAACGCTCGGATTAATTATTCGTATACAAATTAACATAACGTATAACGATCGTGAAATTATAATAAGAGAAGTTTTAGTTTTGAATTTCCAATTTTAGCCGAACGTTATACATTAAACGGATACGCAGCATATTCCCAGTTATTTCATGAGAAATAATACATGCACGCGTGCTTTCCCATCAATTCCAGAACACACTGCACTTGATTGTCCTCTGTCTGCCAATGATACTTTTATATCATGTATGTTGATTTCAAAATGCCAGAGATAATTCGTGTGTATTATAGATGTGATATTTTTAATTTGAGATCATTAGTCTCAATAAAATTAATTGGCTCCTGGAGGCTAAGCGAAAGATAGATAAAATGTAAACTCGTACGATATAATCGTAATAATGCCCCGGAGCAGCAAATATTGATCGTGATCACGTGTGAAAGGCGATATTCACAGGAAGTATAGCGCCACGCATTTCGTGGCGAATGCATAATGCACATAATCGTCGACAGTGCCGAGCATATTACTACGTATTCGGTCTATCAGCTTTTCAAGTTGTTGAATAGCGAACGTAACGTTCACGTTTTTCCGTTATTCGCGAATCGGTAACACGTGAAATGACACTCACGAGAGAGATACTGCATGTAGCGTTTTAATAAAATTTAAATTTTTCGATTCTCTCGGAAAGGGAATTTTGTGCGAAAAAATTTTATTCCGTGTTCTCGATTTATTTTTGCATAATAGAATCATCCTTTCGATTGTCTTACTAGGTAACATCGATATCTGCATACATTTCGTGCATCATACTATATAACCGTGTTACAAGTCAATATCCGCGAAAGAGGATATGTCAATCTTAGAAGAAGATATTTCCGGGAAAGAAATTCAATATTTTGAAGCAGATGTTTAACGGATATTAGTTATTTTATCAATTGTAATGTAATTTTTATAAATGTCGATTTTATTTTCTTAAAAAAGCCTAATGATTTTTCCGATGGAATTTCAATCCGTGACACCGACCAAAATGATACTGACTTGTGACAAAGTTATATAAATCTTATATAATCCATAATATCGAAAGGTACTGAGGAGAATTTTACTTTTAAATTTTAATATTTAAGCAATTTCGTTCTCAAAATCTCTCGAAAGTTAACGTTACATATTTAAGATTACTCGGGAGCTTCGTAACTTCGCTCGAATTTATGCAAATCAATGCAAATCAGCTCCTTCATGAATCGGATATTTACGATAAAAGTTAAACAAGAAGTTTCTACTCCACACGACGCGAAGGTACGGATCGGTAACTTGCGCGCGCGCGCACATGTCGGGAAATGATAAATATCTTCATATATACCGTTAATATCTAATATTACCTGCTCGGAAATGCATGGATTATTATATGACAACAGCCCGTGGCGTAATAATAACCACCGCGTAATTTGATACAATAATTACATGACGTTCATTAATTAATTATTTATGCGTTTAACTCTTGTGAAGCCGTCCGCGACATATTCCGCGTTCTCATCAGATATAATGCATTTCGGATACGGCCAATAAAACCCGATGAGAATGGTATCGTCTTTCATTCATCTTTTATAATCATTATTGCAACTTTCAACTTTGTATCAAAGACGAAGAGCTGTACCTGGATGTGTCCGGTCTCTGATGAATTACATAAATGCTGCTCGACTTTTTTTTTTTTTACAAGAAGAAAAGTATCGGATGGGGCTTTTTCATCAGTTGGCCGCGTAATCGATCGGAAAATACTGGTGCTGGAAAGCGCTAGACTTCTCTCCACTGTTATATTAAATTTAAACGCCGCGCTGTGTGCGCAGCACGAAATCCAATAAATTAGTTCGCATGAATACATTGGGCAGTCTCGCGACACGTAGTTTCAATTAATCCGCTCGTAGCTTCTTGCCATTGCGGAATATATAGGGTGTCCTTCTTAACTGTTACAAAATAACAGGATAATAATTCTGCGTGAAAAAATAAATTGAAAAAATAAAATAGAATTTTTTTCACACGAGAAAATCGGTTTTTATAGTTTGCAATGTCTTTTTTTTGTTAAAAATTTCGATAAGAATTGCTTCAATTTTAATTGGCTACCTATCGTATAGCGTTGAAACTATTGGTAACGTTAGCAGAGCGTTTGAATATAAATAATCTCGTTATTTATTAAGATGTTTTAATATTGCATTAAGAATAGGATTTTCGGGAACGAATCGATTGATTCGCGGTAATATCTTGAGCACGCGACGACCGAAATATCGCTGATAAAGTGTGATCTAGTTACGGGACGACAAGTCAAACGCGTGAAAAGGGAATGACGATACAGCTGTTCTTAATCAGAGTCGCAATACGGGACAAGATTCTTACGGTCAGAAAACTGGTCGCGATCCCGTATACGTCTCCACCTTTTAACGGGCGATGTACATATACATATAATATTTATACGACGTATATATTTCGTGCCCGTGCTTTACATTTTATAGCGTATGTACGTGCACGTGCTACAGTGAATCGTAAATTCTTCGCACTTTCTCAATTGTCGCACAATCGATATTTTTTTATATACTGTATACGGAAAATTGTATAGCATATCTCTCTATCAATGATTTTTTAAATAAGTAAACGAAGACACATGTGTATGTATGTGTATTGTCAAAAAGGACTAACGAATTCAGTCGAGACCTATGGCATGTATATACACCGTTTGCATATTCTGTATTGAATATTGCATTTGATTTTAGCATATATTGATTATTCATTGAACGATGACAATTCATCATTCATTCGGTGCCGAAAACTTCAGATGCAAATATCTCAGAATCATGTTTCCACAATTAAAGTGTTAGTCAGCTCTTTGACAGTCTTATAATTGTTCGGCAGAAGATTTCATCACTTATTAATTCACGTGAAATATAATAAACGTAAAACGTTTCAAAGCGAAATTTTTGATAAATTTTTTTTAGTGGAAATATTTATCATTGTTTTCCAATTATTAATATTAATCCTACTTCTGTTCGATCTATTTATGTGTATAATCCTATTTTTATTGTAAAAATATATTAATTTTGTAACTATATATATATATATATTACGAGTAGCATTTTTAAATTTCTTAATATATGGTAAACATATCACATATTTGAAAATTTTACATTTAAAAATATTTTTATACAATATTAAATATATTTGTATAATGTTGAAATATTATACAAAAAAAACCAAACATTTTAAACATGTTTAAACACTTTAAACATTTATATTTGTACAAAGAAAAACGAATATATATATATATTATTTAACTAAAATTATATTATAACGTGTAAACTTAAATTTGTTACAATTCATGTCAATAAATTTATTTTAACTTAAACTAAATTTATATGAAACAAGATTGTATGTATCTATAATTAAATCTTAAATCCATATTGCATTAAAGTAAAAATTATTTCAAATTATTGATGAAATTTTATCTTTGCTTCTTTAGAATTTGACTCATGAAAACTTTTATCGTTCCTTAATCTATTAGCTAATATTGTATCTTAAAAACTGTTCGTATATTTTCATTGAAAGAATATTTTTATTTTTTAAGAATCTCTTTTCAGCAAAATATTTATTTCCAAGCAATCAATCATGAATTGATCTGTTTCCCTCTTATTAAACATTAGGGATGCACTGGATATCCGAAAAGTATCCGGTACCCAGTATTACCCAGCATTTTTTATTATCCGACCGGATAGTCGGATATCATTAGTATCCGAGAATATATCCAGTTGAAATTTTATATCATTAAATTGTTGATTTTTTATCATATAAATGTTCTATAAATAAGTATGCATATTCATAATGCTATAATATCTCATACATTGTTGCAAAATTACAAATTTTTCTCTGCAGGCTTTTTTTTAGAAGACATTTTCCTGGAATCCTGTCGGATATCCGACTCGAAAGATTGCCTTTCTGGATATCCGACCAGATACCAGATATCTGATGTTACATTCTTTCCGAAAATCCGATATCCGAGAATTTTACGATCCCTCTATTAAACGTTATCTATATATATGTATATTGTGCGTATAACATTCATAATACAATATTTAAGAACATAATAAATAAAATAAGAGAACACACTGATCTATTTGCGATCATTACTGTTATGAAATTATTGCAGAAAAAAGCACTATGATATTTATTAGATAAGATATATACATATATAATCATCAGGCTGTAAAATTTCATATTTAATCAATTATATACTTTCATTTAATTATTGTAGCTATATCTGAAACTTGTTGCTATCTTTCGTGCTACTTTCTGTATTTTTATGTTAATATCTAACCTCATTATCGATGCTTATTTTCGCATTATCATTATACTGCAAATGATGTTCTAAGAATTTGATAAATCTCAGAATGATAAGTTTATAGAGGAACGTATATTTAAAAAATGTCGTCTTTGATCAAATTCTTAGAACACATAATTCTCTGACAATGTAACAGTAAGTAGTAAAAGGAAGTGAGATTAATTGGAAATTTAATATACATATTTTTATGTCGACAGACATAGTCGTATAAATTTGTGAAAAATACCTGAAAAATTAGATATTTAAAACGCAAGATAATTTTTCTTCGCGTTATTATACGCGCTTTTATACGTAATTTTCTTATGGTATGCATCTCATGACTTCTACATACATAAAAATATTTTATTGCAACGACGAAGTTATAAAATCTTTAAATTTATGATCCATATAAAAAGTAAAGTTGGTCATTCTTTTGTACTATGTACACATACACTCTAAAATGAAACATTTGTATGTATATGGCAGAAGATTTGCTACAAAAAATCTTGAATCTTATAATAAATAATCCAAAAAGATTACAGTATTCAGTAAATGAAAGGAACAATTTTAATATTTCGTATATTGACGTATGGAAATTATATTAGACTCTTCTTCAGTGCTAATTTGTGCATATGTGTCACATATGTAATCAAATTGAAATAAAAATTTGTCAGTGTCTTATTTTACTGTAAAAAGACGGTTCCAATTTTAAATTACAGTAATAGACAGTTTTGTTCTATTAAAATTACTAAAATGTTAAGAAATTTTAAAAAGATTAGACTCAAATCGACATTGAGCAATCAAATTAGCCATAGGGAAGAATCTTTATTAGTTCAAAATGACTTTTATTCGTTAATTATATTTTTTTAATTATTTTTTAATTATTCTTTATACGACTGTGACCTGTCTAATTTTAGTTTCGGAGCCAAAACGCAAAAAAAATCAATATGAGTAAAATTTCAAGGATTGCGAAGTGCTGATACACAAGTCTGAACGATGCTTATCAACGCTTTACAGTCTCCGAAATCTTATTCACATTGAATATTTTTGCGTCGATAGCTTTGCGTTTTGGCTTCGGCGCTAAAAATTGAACAGACCTGCTTTATGAACTTCTTCATGAAGCAGGAATCGAACTAGGTCTATCAGAGTTCGGGCGACCTCCGATAATTCACAGACAATTACATTGTATACAACATACGTCTACGTGATTTAGAAAACTATAAGAAACGCACTAGATTCGCAACAATCCGCAGGATCAGCGATAGGGCTCTGATCTGATTCGCTTCTCTCCTCCTGCCACTGCAGCCGCTGTGCGAGTGCCATAGCCCATATATAGACGCCCCTTTGCCGGGCTGCAGCCTTATAGAATTCGTGGCTATCACCGTGAGTGCATCGTATTCCTTTACTCTACGTTCGCTCGCGTGGAAGCTGAAACTGAGACGCATCACTCGACGTCTGAATAGTGTCGAGTTCCTTCTCTCTGCGAGTGCTTCGATAATCCTGAAATATCGCGCGCGCGCGAGAGAGATTAAAAAATTACACCATAAATATACAATTTGCGTATTTATCGGATGACATACGTCAGTAAGATTTCATCAGCGTTTCCAGTTATAGACTCGCAGTGGACGTTGTACGGCACGCTATAATGATGCGTAGAAATTGATTGATCTTTGATTGAAATACCAAGTTTGCTTCAATTGCGTCGTAGAAATCGTATACGTAGTGCATCGAGCGGCTTTGCAGTTTGCGTGCACGCGTGCGTTACGTTAGACAACAAACAGGCGTTTGTGCTCTCCTCGCGCGATTATGCAGCTCGACAGGAGTTCGACGCGGCACACGGACGTTTCCTGGTGCACGTGCATCCTGTTGCTGTTCGCGTGCGCGATTATTCTTTCGATCGGTGCTAACGCTCATTCTCACACGAACATTTCAGACACCCTGGAATGCAAGGACAAGGACTTCAAGTGCAGTAACGGCAGATGCATACCTAATATATGGCATTGCGACGGCGACCGAGATTGCCCGGACGGGACTGACGAGGACCCCGCTGTCTGCAGTGAGTTGCAATTTTTTTTATAATGCATGTAACGTGTATAAATATTGTGACGTTAGATTACTTAATTTGTTGAGACGGATATGGGCCGAGAAAAAGATGAGGTTAGGTTTCTAAATTTAATGAGGCAAGAGAAAAAGAAATCCAAGATATAAAAAAAAGGGTATTTTTGAACCGACAGTTTTATCTTGTTAATTTTTTTTTTAAACAATCTGATTTGACTGAATTATGAGATGTTAATACATACATGCTGTATATAAAAAATTTTATATAATTTGGGTAATTAATAATTTTTTATAATGATACATGAACGGGAATTTTGATTTTAATACTTATTTTTTATTTATTTAAGAAATTAATATATAAGAAAAAATTAATTTAAATTTTCGAAATTTATAGAGAAATAATATATTTTTAGAAGTTTTGTTTTTTTTTATTTGGGAATAAAATCTATTAAATGACTCGCTTTATGATTGCGAATGAGCCGAATGTGAAAAGTTTTAATTAGTTTTATAGCAGATTAAGAAAAATTTTTAATAAAAATTAAATTTTGAAAGTTAATTACTGGTAGGTATATTTAAAAGCCAATTCAATCGCAGATTAAATATTTGCCGAGGTAAGGTAAACGCGAAATTAATATCTCTCTACTACTGCCAATAAAGTATATCTATTAGCATTTACCTCTTTGAGAGAGATCGCCTTGTATACTTACATATGTATACGGAATACGAAATTCGTAATTTATGCGTTTCTAGTGTAAAAATCTATTAATTACCTTTTATAAACGCTTTATAAATTTCACTTTTATAAAAGCAAGGGTGTACTTTGTACAAAGCAGACAACGAAGAGATCTTTGCATATTTTATAATAGAAAATTTATATACGCTATTCGTACAGTGTTAGCATCGTTTTTTCATTAAGGTGTAATTCTGTGTCAGAATACCGATAAAACTTAAAAGTTGACTAACTTTCTTATGGACGACGTTATTGCATTGTAGTGTCAAATGATTTAATGAATATTTAACCGAATATAGTGCATCCGAATATAGTGGTTGTAAAAGGTCCCGGTATGTGAAAGTACAACTTTGGAGACCGGTTTTTCAGGCAGGTGAAGCGTACCGACATACAGGGTGTCCCTTACTAACGAGGTTATTTCCTATTTTGACAGTACTTGATTCTAGTATTCTAGATTCCAGTATTTATCTCGTTCGACTGGCTGTCTGATGAAATCTCGCGCCGATATTAAAACGTTCTTTTTAATTAGAATAATTAAAAAGAACTAAATCGCCTAATATTCTCTAATTAGTAAATTATACGTATTTACATATATATGTACTACTCTCGACGTATGTATCGCGAGGCAGAAATTGATGCTAATCGATTAGTTTAATCGAATCCATCGATCCTTGAAGATCGCAACGGCGATCATAATTACATAGTGGAATGCGCATTTAATATTAATTAATGCACGCTGACGCAAAGCTCTTTTGACGGATATAATTACGCGTGCATTTAATCATTTCAATTATGATGTAAATTGCACTTCAGATCATTAAAAATCCTCTTAAATTATAAAGTAGAGAAATGCGATTGAGTTTTGTCGTCGTACATTGTAATTTTCGTGGAAAACGTAAAAACGATAGCCCTTCTGATAGAAAAATTATCTACTTCCGTTATTAGCTTGAAACTATATATATATATATATATACACGCGTTGAATAATTTCACCATTTTCTATGTATTTAACAAATGGAATACATAATGAATTATTTTATCTTGCGTAAACTTAGACTTTTTGTTAATTAATAGACATTTCAAGTGAATGACATAACAACGTTCTTCGGATAATTTTAAATGGAATTCGTCCTTTTGAATAGAATTTTTTATAAAGTTTTACAAAAATATGCATATGATAATTTTCATTCAATATTAGTCAAAGAGGGAAATGCCTTTAATAAGGAAGCATTCTGTATATCTATTATACAACGTTCCGTGATGTTTGCGCGGTATTATTTCATAAAAGAGAGATTACTTTACGTTCCGCGTTACATAGAAATGTGATTGCAGGCATGTAGCTCTTTTATTCGAACTTGAATCTGAAAACAATGACATGTTAATATATCGAATGTCAAAGGTTAGCGACTGTTTCGTTTGCCTATATAATCAAGCATTATTACATATGATAACAAATATTGAAACATCTATACTTAACGTTTAACGTTCAATATTTTTAACATCGACATCTCATTCGTCACACGAATAAAGTATTATGACATAAAAACATTTATGGACAAACTAAAGCTCGCTTTAATCACTTCTATAATTCACAGCAGATTTCTGGGTCGATTTAAAATTTCATTTATAATTTTTATTTTATATTTTGATATCGTGTATGTGCATTTTAATAATTTAATGTAGGTTTTATATATGTGTTATAAGCTTCTTTTGAAATATTTTTCATTATTATATGTGAAATTGACATATAAAATTATAAAATTCTATTCTGAGCTCTTACAAAAATGTTAAATCGTCTATAGTGAGCTTTAAAGAATATTGTCGGTCGCTTAATAAACATAAAATATGAGTTAAATAAAAGAAAAACGCATTTAGAGATTAAGATGCAAAACTTAAGCCTTCTGAGTTGCACACAAAAATCGTCTTAATTAAATCATTTTTAATGAAGTAGTAACTTATATTAAATAAATATATGAATCGTATTATAAAGATGTTTAAAAAATATCTTTTAAGTTATTTAGACTTTTAAGTCTTTCAAAAATTTTTATTTGGGAAATTATTGCCTATGTTACGACAATATAAAAAATATAATTTTAAGACTGTGTCCTAAAAAGATAGTTTAATCGAGAATATTGAATCGAACAAAAGGATTGATACCGTGCAACGAAAGGGAGTTTGAATGCAGTCCGGGCGAGTGCATTCCGAAGACGTGGCTGTGCGATCATCAGACAGATTGCTCCAACGCTCTGGACGAGAAGGATTGTTACAGTAAGTCGCGCGGATAAGTACTTTAGCGTAGGTGTTACCGGAAAGCAGCCAAGGAGGGACGAGATCAGCCGGAAAGCTACGGAACAAATGACAAAGCGCAAATTGCAGAATCTCAGATTGCATCCTTGTACTCTCGATACATTCTACCGCTTGCGAGTTGCGAGAAAGTTGTGTTCTCGGTCTATTAATTGCATGTATTGAAACAGGAAATAATGGCAAATAACTTATTCAATGCAGAATAATTTGGGGAAATCGATGTAGTGATAACAGGTATAATAATCGGTGAGATCAATAACAATGCAATTTTTACATTACAGGTATAATCACTATTTTTATTTAACTCGGTAACTAATAAAGTAAAATTTTCAATATTTTTGTGGAACGTTAGTTTTGTACATACTATTTATATAATATTAATATACATATAATAAATCTTTAAATACATTCTCTGTGGTGATCTAATGATAATATTATAGACGATATAAATTTCCAAGAATAATAAAATAATAAATTAACAATATTGATGTACAATAATTGAGATAATAATGGAGCCAATTTTATATGTATAATTAGTTATAAAGAGCGGAAGTTAGAATATTTTTGTTCAGAGTTTGACTTTTCAATATTGATTCCTTAGATTAAAAAAGTATCTAAACAAATCTTAATTTTCTTGGTCAGAAGTTGGGAGTTTCGCTCTTTAATCTACTTCAGTTTACTCTTGATATAAATAGAGTATTATTTCAAACTTCTGCATACGCTTTTGAATCTACACGCCTTATGCAAGGATGCAATCTATCTTTCGAAGCTCATCGCGAAATCGAACTTCAATCGCAGTGTCCACTTTGTCGGGGCTCGCGCCCTGCGTTGTATAGTCGCGTACGAATCCGGTATAATGCAACTGTCATCTTGTAGGGACCAAGACCTGTACACCGGAACAATTCACGTGCCATTCGGGAAATGGCGAGTGCGTGGCATTAACATGGATGTGCGACAACAACTCTGACTGTTCGGACGGTTCAGACGAGGCTGAGTGCAGTAAGCTTCTGCACGTGGGCTACTTTTCCATACGCTTGCATACTTTGTTCTCTTCATTTATTTATCTATTTTTTTATCTATGCCTTATCGTATATATTGCACGTTACATCTCGGAAGTAAATAGTCGAAATTCTTTGGTATACATGTATTGACTAGTTTTTGCATGCAACTCTTTAAAATACATTGTGCATCTTTGAAACTCTATATAGCAATATAGCTCATGACTTTTTTTTTAGAAAAAAATATTTCAATTATTCAAGATATCTTTATAAATAGAGCTTTAATTACAAATCTATATGAACTTCAAGATGCAAGCATATCTACTTGTTTGAGACTTTGATTACATTTAAACGAGCACCCTTAATTAGGTTTAATAACATTCATAGTTATAAGGCTGCGTTCGGAAACATCACCTGGGTGCCCCCGTATATCATCTTATCCTTATTTAACATTGGGTGAACAACAAGGATAAAACGATGCATTGGGACACTCGGGTGATGTTTTCGAACACAGCCTAAAACTGATTAATTAAAGCTGATCCTCTGAAGAATGGAATGACTGTGATTAGCCAGTTTTTCTAACCATAGATGTTATTAAACCCGATTAAAGGTATCCGTGTAAACGTAGTCATTGTAGACAGCTTTCTACAATTACACATTAAAAATATGAAATACATAAATTATATCATCAAATATGTTATTGTAATATCATTAACGTAGACGTAGATAAACGTAATTACCATGCCCGAAATAAATTATATCGATGTTTCTAGTCGAATACAATTATAGCTGAGTTGGTGGTGGGATAGTACTTTCTTGGAACAAGCACTAAAATCTTTGATAGGTGAAGGTTGCTTATGTAATGAAATTGTGATGATTAACGTGAATCTGTAAGGACAAGAATCATAATATGGTAGCAAAATGATTGTAATTTGTAACAATCGTTAATAGTTGCTTTAAACTACTCTTCAAACGTACACACTTTACAAACGAATTGCTCATCTTATGTCGTATCTACGTTTTATAAACGGCTTACACGAATTACGTTATTTATACGGCAGAGAGAAGCCTGAGAGCGGCCATGCCTGGGATTTAGCTGCAACCTTATTTTGAAGCGTCTCTATGTCCACAAAACATGGACATTGAACTGCGTAGCCAATGTCCATGATCCCGTCATAATGTCCACGATTTTTTGATTGTATTCTTCGCTATATTCACGATTTTCGGTCCGTTAGATGGACAAAGACGAACAATCGTTTGTTCAACAAGCGCCGACAGATTGATTGTTCGTCTTTATCTATCTAACGGACTGAAAATCGTGGACATAGCGAAGAATACAATCAAAAAATCGTGGACGTTATGACGGGATCGTGGACATTGGCTACGTAGTTCAATGTCCATGTTTTGTGGACATAAAGACGCTTTAAAATAAGGTTGCAGCTAAATCCCAGGCATGGTCGCTCTCAGGCTTCTCTCTGTTTATACTTTTATTAGCCGTAATCATCATGCGTTGATTCATTGACGATGTTCCTGTAAAACTGGTTCTACATTAGTCGCATCGCAGTGTCGCAACCGTTGTGGTCCAATTAGAGTCGAGCTAGATTGATGTTGATCGGACCGCAATGCTTGTGACGCTGCGATGCGACTAATGTAGAACCAGCTTAATGCGCTGGTCTATTTTTCTTTCCTTGCTACTTTGCCGGCCGATAGTGTTAAGATCTGCAAGAATTGATTGTGGGTAAAAAGTGAAGCAAAAAATTTATTAAAAATTTTATCTGAAACCGAGAAGTCTAAAATATATTTTAAATATTTTTAATCAATTTTTACGATATCTTTGTTCCATCCATTTTCCGTTTGTTCGTGGTTATTATATAAATTGGCGCTAAAGTGATTTTCAAATGAGAAAGATTGAGTCAGAAATGGATTACCCACGATTCAATTACTGTACTGTATAATTGATTCTATATTTTTTATTTTCTTCATGTATCTTTGGAGTCACTTGTGAGTATGTTATATACTTATTATCTCTTGTATCTCTCAATTGGAGAATTTCCAATACTTGAGAGTGCAATTTAATACGTAGCTTTTTTCGTTAGATATTAGATAAAGCTGTGTCGCAGATACCGCTTGCTGGAGAAACAGATAAGTGTCTTGCTTGAAATTACGAGTGACTGCCGGGAACCTCTAATTTCTTGTGGAACTTGTCTCTTTGAAAGCGCAAACGTTTGCGATTACAGAATACGTAACAGTCTAGTGAAAAAAAAAAAACAGATTTTCTTTTACATAAATGCATTTAATAAACATGTTGCTTCTTAGAGCGGTATTTGCGCACGAGTCGTTACGTTAAAGCTATTTATGTTGGTCTTATCATAACGTAGGTTTTTATACTCTTGTCTAAATTATATGTCGATACGTGAAATTTCTTTCTTTTCTATTTCCGTATATTACGATTGTAACCTAACATATATGCATAACTATTCCCAATATGGCTTGCATGTGTGCGTAATAGAGAGAGATTCAAGATTTTTTTATATTTAAAAAAAATAATAGTATTTGTATTTTTCATTATAAGTGAAATACACATAAGTGAAGTGTAATTTTTATTTAAATATGTAAATACTATTATAAGTATTGTAAATTATACATGCTTGTGTATTAAAAGATAAATGAAATTTCTTTTCTTTGTAAAAAAGCCTTTTTTTAATTAAGAATAGCAGTTATTGCAGAATAAAGCGTATTTATACGAAATAGATTATTTAAGAATAGATTAAATGTAATGGTTATATTAATAGGCATTATCAAATTAATTATTATAAGAAGAAATATGAGAAACTAGTAGAGAATAATAACGCGCAAATCAAAACGTCCTCTTAACATATATAATTTCCTATTACAAAAACATTTATAACTAGACAAAAATACGTCATCGCGCGTGAAAGGTTATGGGATCAACTGATATTACTACGTTTTTACATCATAGTACAGTTTACATCATAGTATAGTTTATCAAGAAATTATAAAGAGAATCATTGAACGATATCGAGGTTCCCTAAGTCATATTGGGTGTAAGTTTTGTTCTTAATGCAAGATCACGTTGCCTTATAAGTATTGGCATAATTTTGTTTTTTAATTAGACATATGTGTATTTATTGTTTTGGCTAAAAATTCTATTTTGGTTTTTTATTATTTGCAATATTTTTTTCATGAATTATATGTAATAATATAATTTTACTATACATGTAATTAAGGCTGCCGTTTTTAATATCATTTAAAATATTATTAGTACAAGCATAAATATTAAATATTTGCATTAATAGATTAACATATGGTACTTAGTCATGGAAAATTGTTTTAAAAAAAACTTTACGTTCGTACGCTAATCAAATGTCAATCCCTATTAAGATCAACGATAGCTGTGCAAGAGAATTTCTGTTACTAGTAAATAAAATGTCGTTCCACTTCTCTCACATGAGAAATCTTTTGCCTCAGACGACACTTGCCGGTCCGATGAGTTTACCTGCGCGAATAAACACTGCATCCAGCAACTGTGGGTTTGTGACAATGACAACGATTGCGGGGACAACAGCGACGAGAAGGGTTGTGGACCGATAACATGTCATCCTGGCACTGATTTTGCGTGTTCAGAGAATTATTGCATAACGTCGCGATGGAGATGCGACGGCGACTACGATTGTCCGGATCGATCCGATGAGATGGGATGCAAGGTATTTCATCTTCATGCTAGTCTCGTCAAGTACCGAATAATTGAAAACGTTTGCGCAATGTTAAGAACATAGAAACACTCGAGAGGAAAATAATGGGATACAATTTACATAATATCGCATTGCATACAGATCCGACATTTCTTGAAATTTCTTTGAAATTCATCCCTTTTAGGATATTCAGAACGGGAAGAAGATAAGCCACTGTGAGAACAAGGAGTTCGATTGCGACGATGGTGTTACTTGCATCCATCAGACTTGGGTATGCGACGGCGAAAAAGACTGTCCCAATGGTGCGGATGAATCCCCACAGAGATGCCACAATGTAACTTGCAGATCCGATCAATTTCAATGCGAAGATCGACGTTCATGCATCTCAGGTATATACTAGCATATTTAAAGACATAACATTTCTGTAAACTACTCAAAATTGTCACTATGTTAAACATAAAATTACAATGAATTATTATTATGTGATAATGTAAACGATAAAACGATAAATTAATGAAAAATCTCGTTTTGTGTTAATAAATGTTAATAAATAATGGTACATTTTATATGAATAGAAGATGGCTGTAAGATTAAATTTAATCTTTATGTTAAGATTGAATTTTAAAAATTAATATGTTATAAAAACAACATATTGTAATTAATATGTTACAGAAACAATGTATATAATTTTTTATCATGTCAGATTTAAATCAGGAATCTATCGTTTTACATGATAGTCGCGCGAATCGTTCTGTACGTTTCGGATTTTCAACGATTTATATGTTTAGGTCATCTATATTGCAACGGTAAAGCCGAATGTTCCGATGGAAGCGACGAGAAGAATTGTACAAGCAAAATCATAAGCTGCGATCCGCGAATTCAGTTCGAGTGCAGCGAGGGCTCGTGTATTCCTCTGGAAAACGTCTGCAACAAAAATCCAGATTGCATCGGCTGGGAGGATGAGAGTACCGAGCTCTGTGGCGTGAATGAATGTGCAAAAAATAACGGTGGATGCTCGCAGACCTGCGTCGATTTGCCTATTGGTTACCGATGTGACTGTCGCACGGGTTATAGACTAATCGACAACCGCACGTGCGATGGTATGAACAAAGTTGCATTTCTATATGTTAACACAATATTTCCTTAAGATTTCTTTCCGCAATTCTTAGCTCCATATTAAAACTGCTAAGAGATTACTTTATTTTTCAGATATTGATGAATGCTTGGAACCGGGTAGCTGTTCTCAATTTTGCCATAATGAAAAAGGCGGTTTCAAATGCAGCTGCGCGACCGGTTATCTTAAAGATCCGCGAAATTTAACACGCTGTAAAGCCGCGGAGGGTCACGCAAGTTTGTTATTTGCTCGTCGACATGATATTCGAAAAGTAGCTCTAGATCGTCAAGAGATGACTGCGATCGTTAACAATACTAAGATGGCAACAGCTTTGGACTTTGTCTTTCGCACTGGAATGATTTTCTGGAGCGACATCAGTGAAAAGAAAATTTACAAGTATGTTATAATTTCCTTGCAACTAGAAAAAGGTCTCTGTTATTAAGTTTCATATTAAGAGATACATTGATAAAATGACATGTTTTTTTAGAGCTCCAATAGACGAAGGAAATGAGCGCACAGTCGTTATCGAAAACGATTTTACCACATCAGATGGATTGGCAGTTGACTGGATTTACAGTCACATTTATTGGACAGACTCTGGAAAAGATACTATCGAATTGGCCAATTTCGAAGGAAATATGAGAAAAACTCTGATACGAGATCGCATTCAGGAACCTAGAGCGATAGCATTGAATCCATTGGAAGGTTGGATGTTTTGGACAGACTGGAGCGACGAGGCTCGTATTGAACGAGCCGGCATGGATGGCACTCATCGATCGGTAGGAAACGAAAATATTGGAAATAACATTAATTAAAAAGTAGCATTATTTTCTCTCTCTCCCCCCCTCTCCCCCTTCTCAATCCTATTGAAGAATACATGTATATTATTTAAGTGTCGTAAAATTTAAAGATATTCACAATTTTTGTCTCTTGTTTGAACGTGTATGTATGCATGTACATGTGCATTCGACGAGAAGCAACTTGACTAACAATTTATAATTGTAATTAGACGATTACTTACATTTATTTTAAATTGTTTCTTTTCTGGAGTCGCGGATTTTTTTCTTGTTGGTGTCCCTGCAAATCAGTTTGAAAGAAGCAATTATGAATCATTAATAAAACACAATTAAATATGTTTTTTCGACCAATTTATCTTGACTTCTAACAAGAGTTTATTACAGGTGATTGTCGGCAATGATGTCAAGTGGCCTAATGGGTTAGCTTTAGACTTGATTGGCAAGAGAGTATATTGGGTAGACGCAAAATTGAATATCATAGGTTCCTGTAATTACGACGGTACCGGCAGACGAACAGTACTATATTCTCCCGAAAGTCTTAGGCATCCCTTCAGTATAACAACCTTCGAGGATTACGTATACTGGACCGATTGGGATAAGGAAACGATTTTTAAAGCTAACAAATTCACCGGCAAGGAAGTAGAAGCCGTTACGTCAATCAGAACGCTTCAACATCCGATGGTAGTCCATGTATATCATCCTTACAGACAGCCTGATGGAATGAATCAATGTCAAGCTGTCAATGGACATTGCAGTCATCTGTGTTTGCCCGCGCCTAAAATCAACTCTAGATCACCACTATTATCGTGCGCCTGTCCGGACGGTTTACGGTTATTACCTGATGGATTGATGTGCGTGGAAAATGGTGAGTCAGTCACGAGGATATCGCGATTGACGAATGACCTTCTAACACTGAGTTACTACGCAATTTTCAACTGCCTCGTCATAACAAAAAATTTATGGGAAACAAATATGCCGAGTATTTATAATTTAATCATATTTTTTAGCGTAATAATCTTTTAAATCAAAAAAAGACTAAGTATTTTTAAATTATATTAAAGATAACTGTTTGAATATTTTTGCAAAGGACTTTAAATATCGCGAATTACAAAATCTTTTTCCAAAAGAATTAATTAATAGACAATTATGGAAAGCTGTTCGTCAATTTATTACAAATCTGTTATGGATTTTCTGCAACATAGCAGATTATGAAAAGGAAGTCTTATTCTCAGATAGCATTGCATGTCGTTGGTGCATTTTAATTTATTAGTGCTTATTATGCAAAAAAGATGCTTAAAATGTCATTTTTTTTGTTTAAAATCTTTCGTTGTATTCGGTAGTCATTAAGATCATATGCAAACAACACGCATATAATTATTAACATTGATATCTCATGTAACAGCTGTCACACAATGATAAATCATCTTGCATGATCATTCTTATAAAAAATATATAAATAGAAAGTATAATATGAGAACGTGCAAGTGCTCGGATGCGAAAAAAGCGTGTGTATTTTTAGTGCACAAAGTTGATTATTTAGGATGCATAAAATTTAATGTTTTTATTAACGTTCGATAATTGCTAAGATGTTATGCGCTCATTATTTATGTTGTTTCATTTATTTGCATTCGTGTTGCATGAATTGGGGATATTCCAGTTACTACGACTATAGCACCGTCCACGCAAGCACCCATGATGCCGTTCCAGAGGCTCAAACCTCTGAATGTTACAACAACTGCCAGTAAGTTTAATTGGATATTTTTTTAATACACACGGATCTTTTGGAGATATATTAAGCTTTTATATAACTATCATAAAATTAATTAATCATTTGAACATCTATTAATTTATGGTGATTCATTTTTGGGATACATTTTACATTGGGCTTCAATAAACCACTAATTAAAAATGTATTGGCATAACTTCATTATTTAAAAGTGAAATATTGAACGCTGAATCAGAATGTCAAATTAGAGTGAAGCCTGAGCGACCATGCCCGGGATTTAGGACGGAATCCATAGTCCGGTCTTAGGTTCAATTCCACAACTCACGATTAACTCTTAATCGAGGTTCAACTTATTTTAGAATTGGAAAGAGATGAGAAACAAGTTGAACCTCGGTTAAAAGTTAACCGTGAGTTGTGAAACTGAGCCTTAGGCCGATATTCACAATCAGATCTTATATTTAAGATCATCTTAAGTACAATCTTAAGAAGTCACGAACCAATCGGAGGATCGTATCAGCGTCTTAAGGTATTACTTAAGGCAGTCTTAAAATAAGAACGGACTATGAATACCGCCCTTAGTACGGAATTTATAGACATTGCTCAAAACTCGAGATGGTCTTAAGCTAGTGCTTGAACCAATCAGAGAGCCGTATTAGCATCTTAAAACATTGCTTGAGATTAAGACCGAACTATGGATTCCAGCCTTAATCTCAAGCAATGTCTTAAGATATTAATACGACTCTTTTTGATAGGCCAATACCGGCCTTTGATCAATATTCACAGTCAGTTCTTATATTCAAGATTGTCTTAAGTTCAATCTTGAGGTGTCACGAACCAATCAGAGAACCGCATTAGCATATTGAGACATTACTTAAGATGTTCTTGAAATAAGAATCGACTATGAATACCAGCCTTTGATTGGTTCATGCACTAGCTTAAGACTATCTCGAGTCTTGAGCAACATCTATGGATTCTGCCCTTAGCTGCAACCGTTTTCTCTTGGTTGCATTAGTGCACACTGAGTGTATATTAAAGCTGTTGTATACTGATTTAAATTGTGTAGAAGTAAAATTCAAATATTTCGAAATATATATATATATATATATAAAATACAGATTTTACTTAACAGCACATTAAAATATATTGAGGATTTCATGGTTTAATCCATTTTTATACTTATATTAAACATACATCTTTATGTCAATTTGTGTACGACGATTTTAACATGCACTCAGTGTGCGCTAATGCAGTAAAGAGAAAACGCTATTAGAGATCCTCAAGTAAGAGATGCGCGAACTCCGAGCAATTGCAAGAACATGGCGACCTCCACACACATATGACACAATGGAGATCGCCATGTTCTTGCAAATGCTCGAAGTTCGCACATCTCTTACTTGAGGATCTCTATTGCAACTTTATTATTGGATATTGAACTACGTAGCCGATTTTTTAATTGTATTCTTCGCTATGTCCACGATTTTCGGTCCGTTAGATAGATAAAGATGAACAATCAATCTGTCGGCGCTTGTTGAACAAACGATTGTTCGTCTTTGTCCATCTAACGGACCGAAAATCGTGGACATTATGACGGGATCGTGGACATTGGCTACGTAGTTCAATGTTCACGTTTTGTGGACATAGAAGCGCTTCAAAATAAGGTTGCAGCTAAATCCCAGGCATGGCTCTCAGGCTTCTCTCTGGTCAAATCTACATCATAATTTTCTATAGTAAGTAGTATGTAATATTAAATATTTCAAATATACATGTTTTTATCGAATCGATTTGTAGCTAATTTGAAGTCAATTTCTTCTGAACAAATACATTAGAAAATTAATTTTTGAAATAATTTTGTTTATTAGAAAGTTCATAAATAAAAAGTTTGCTATATCTAAAGTAATATATTGAATTAATACTTATTATTCATCTAGAAAAATAAACTGATTACAACCGATTATTTAATTATTCATATTTAAGAGATATACCATATAACTTATTCTATAATCTTTTTTAATATTAAATTGTAGGAATATTATTAGATATATTAATGTTACCCTCCTTGCATAATATGAATGTGCATGTATTTTTTTCTTAAAAATGTGCAATCTATTTGATAGCTTAAAGTTAGTGTTTTTTTTAGATTTTTACTGTTTTGTATAATTATGATCATTGTATATACCACAAAAATGAATTCATTAAGTTTTTACTAATTAATTGTATTAATTCTGCTACAGATGAATGATAATGAATGCATTGGAATGGAAAAAGATTTTTAGTACTCTTTACACTTGAACATCAAATTTATGTTTTGGAATTTTTACATTAAATATGCTATTTTTAGATCCATTATCGTCAGGAGACGCAGAAGGAAAAGGAAACTCAGCAACTGAATCAACAGATCCTGGTTTAGTCGCCGGCATCGTGATAGGCGTAGTGTCCTTAGGACTGTTATTACTCGCCCTTGTTGCAGTGCTGTGCTATAGGCATTATCTTCATCGTAATGTTACTAGTATGAACTTCGATAATCCCGTCTATAGGAAAACTACAGAAGATCAGTTTAGTCTTGAGAAAAACAGATTCCCACTCCCTGCAGCTACAGTTGGAGAAGAGGTAAAAATTCCTAACTCTATAGTTATTTGAATTAACTTTTATCTAAGAGATTTCAAAAGGCAATTTTCATGGATTATGATAATGAAAGAAATAAAATTTCAAAATGTTTTTTAATAAAAAAATGTTATGTTTCTTCAGGCTCAAGAACCATTGACAAGTCCTGGAACAAATGATTATGTTTAAGACTCAGTCTGTCAATATAAAAGGTTCAACAGGTTACAGAAGTACTATATCGACCAAGTGATAAAATCATGTAAAGAAAGACAAGGTATTTGCGTTGAAAGAGCCTGTCCAAACGCATTATGCCTGCGCTCGCTCGCAAGCCTGCCAACCAACTGTGATTATGTTAATTTTTTTTGTATCTATTTCTTTACAAACTTTAGCACTTTGTCACTCAAATATATGTATATTATGCGTGCAACATTTAGATTTGCTGTAGGACATAAAGGGAGAAATATCTAGAGAAACTGTTGCCAAATAAGCGATCTATCTTCATGTAGCCAAATGATTTAATAACAGCTTAACTCTTAAATCGCCTTTTTGGTATGTCATACCCAGCTTTTCTTTATCTAATGTTTTTTTTTAATGTTTGTTCCATTGCTTATAACTTTTTTATTAATAAAGATATATTTGCTTGACACTATTATGTTGATTGAAAAAAATTGTTTATTTTTATGTGAAAGTTATAAGCAATCGAATTGGATTGGGTATAACCAAGTGCATTGCTCCCATAATGCGACGTTTAAGAGTTGAGATTCCTATTTAACATTTTACCTATTTAGTTAAGTAACACATAATTTGTAATATATAATTTTTTAGATTGATTTAGCATGGTCTGGCGCATATGATTTTACATGCGCTATGTATATGTAAGAATATCAACTTGTTTAATTATTTATTTAGAAATATACACAATGGGCGTTTTTTTAAATAGAATTTTTAGATACTCAAGATATTACTTTTTTAGTAATATCTTATAGAAGTCATATGTAAATAATGCAAAAAATCTCAATCTCATATATTATTAAAATTATTTAAAAATCACATGATGTTAAAATGCAATATGAAAGTTGTAACTATTAAATGTATGCTGTGAAACAAACTATCACTCAACTACAGTGGAATAAGAGGCTATAATTATTATTTTCCTTTATTTTGAGTTATTATTCTCTCCCTTTTGTTATATAAGAAAGAAAGACTTTCTATAAAAGGCACATTTATATGTATATAGATAGCAAAATGCTATAGCAATTTGCTGGCAGATTGGTAACCAATTTGATCAGATTCCCATTGCAAATTCATAGCCATCTGTGTCCGCATTAAAATCGAAATTTGTCGACAAGGTTCGCTTATATGCTATGCCAGCAGAGATCGGTAGCAGAAATCAAGCAGGATCTGTGGAGAATTTGGCGACAGACAGCAGAAACCGAACAAATATATCCTGGTTTCTGACACCAATAATGGCATAGCATGTGAGTTGGCTTCGTTGTATTTCTAACGACAGTTTATTGACAGCGTAAGGTTACAGACATTGTGAAATTTATTACCATCTTTCTGCCATTAAAAATTGATAGCATACTCTGCTCAAAATCTGTCTCTGTAGGCTCGATTATCTGAGTATAATATTACATCCTTTTATTATTATATGTTCTAATCTTTTCTCTGTAATTTAGATTTAAGAATATATTTATACATAATGTGCTTCGTGTATTAATTATACAAACAGAAAGTTAAAAAGCGCGAATTAATGAGAAATGATGTATGCTCAGAAGAAATTTCTCCTTTTATGTCTATGTAATGCGTACAATGCCATAGACATATGTGACATATGTCAGGACTTTCCAGCATTATCTGTATATTAATGAGCGGTCCATATCACGAAAAAAATCGCTCTATTTACAAATATTATACTATCGTTTATGTAGTGAAACAGAAAGAGCATTGTTGTAACGACTTGAGCTCAATGACATTAAGTGTGACTGCGCGTTTGTTAAAAGGGAACTGTTGTCAAGTACTTCAATCTACTAAAGAAATCAGTGTATTTGTATAGAATTATTGCATCGGGCTTAAGAGTTTTATTTACTCTATAAATATTATACAATATGTATGTGTATGTATGTATGTGTATATATATATTTATATATAAATATATATACACATATATGTACAAAGTGTAACAGAAATTATATATGAATTAATAATGAAAATTTACGTAACGTAGAGCGGGTATTTAAGTTATTACTTTTAATTCTTAATTTATTAACTAACTTGTTAATTAAATTTTGATGAAATTTCCAAAAAAACATTGTCTTAAAATACTGCTGATTCATATCTTTTTTTGGAATGTCCTACATATATATACGTAATATATTATTATTTATAATATATTATAATATACTATATTAAAAATGATTAAATGTGAAAAAAAATTTTATTAGATAAGGTTATTAAAAGATATAATATTAGATTGTGGTAAAAAGAGCTGTGTACGTTGACAGATAGCGGATTGTTCTCTCAAAATATTGTGCCAACAATTTCATGTTTTTGCTGAAGTAAAGTGATTTACAATAGTGACTTAGTTAATAATTTATACGCACTTTATCTGGTCTTGTTTCTGTGGGACCAAGGAACTTTTTACAGGAGATATAAAACGTTTCTACTTTTCATTATCTTTACAGGAAAATAACGTCAAATGATTGCCAAATATGAAAAAAAAAGTTGAAATTGAGAATTATGCATAATCTCATATTCTTTTGTAAGAAAATTTATGTATACCTACATTTATAACTTGATAATTTAATTCCTATATTGATTAATGAATATCTTTCTATGTTACACACACATGCCAAACTATTATTACCGATCTTCCACGACCGGCTGTCTGTTAACGGGGGCATGGTGCAATTGTAAGCGCAAGAAAGCAAAGTCCAAAATTAAGATATAGAGGCTTGGTGGTAATTTTAATCAAAACATAGGAGTGTGTATGTGTGTGTGTGTGTGTGTGTGTGTGTGTGTGTGTGTGTGTGTGTGTGTGTGTGTGTGTGTGTGTGTGTGTGTGTGTGTGTGGTGAGAGTGCAGTTAACTGTGTAAATCGTATATTGTCATAACTTATTCGCCAAAACCGTGTCAAACAGATTATTTCTATGCAACGTATGTACATGTACATATATGTATGTACAATGAGATTCTGAAATAGGTCATCAAATTTTGTAGTTATTCTTGGACCACTTAAAATCAATTTTTTCGGCAGAAATGTCTCATTACTATCATCATTTCAGATGATAGTAATTCTTGATTTATTAGATCTAGAAGCTTTTACGTGAAAGCTTTTAGATCTAACAAAAAGGATTTATTAGGTAAGATTGTAAGAAGCTTTTTCTAAATTAGACTTCAAGGACGAGAGATGGAAATAGATGAAACTCTACTCAGATTAATTTAAAATATAATTTAATTTAATGGAATTTAAATTTTCCTAAGTTTTACATCTAATAATTTACATTTCTTACAAAAAAGAAATGTAATGAGTAGTATATATTAATTTAATTAAATATGTTTTAAAGAAAATTTAATTTCTAATTTATTAAAGAGAGAATGTGTCACAAAATTTGAGAATTTATTTTAGAAGTATTCTGTATACAGAGTGAATCAATGCTTGCATCTGAAACATATCCTTGTTATCTTCAAAGATGTACGATAACTTTTCTATTTTTTATTTTATTTTACTTTTTCAAAGCGATAAGAAAAAACTTAAATAAAAAATTGATGCGCCACTGAAGAATTAAAATAGCTTTCATATGCTATAAAAAATATAATAAGAACAATTTCAATCTTAAAAATTCTCGTTTTTTTTCGGAGACGGTAAAATTATTTCAGATGCAAATATTTAGAAAAAATGAATCACTTTATATACATTTATACTTTGGCTGCGTTCGGAAACGTCACTTGGATGTCTCCGATGCCTCGGATTCATCATCTGTCCTTGTTTAACATTAAATGTTAAACAAAGACAGATAATGAATTCGAGACATCGGAGGCATCCTGGTAACGTTTTCGAACGCAGCCTTTATATACACACTCGCATATGTGTGCGTAAATATATTTTAAAAGAAATATACATATAATTTATTATAATGATTGTATAAATAAAGTATGTAAACTAAATTGCAGTAATGCTACGTTAATTATCACCTATGGAAGATTGTGAAATGTAAAATTTGTAAATAAGCCTATTTGAAAATATAAATAGTGAATCATTTCTCTATTGAGTTATGAATTTTCCTAAGATTTTAAAAGAAAGATCCAATAATAAAGTGTGTTGAAATATTATTGTAGTTTCAGTGAACCAAATAAATACAAATCTCTTAGATTCGACATACCCACTCCAATATGATTTATATTTGTTATTTTGTATTACTCATTTTAAATTTCTATCTTTCTGATACATTTTTATACAAAATGCTTGCATAAACAATTCTAGAATATTATTAGAAATACAAAGTAATCAGACACATAATACAGGGTGTCCCATTTTAAAACTTCCACGCGATTATCTCACAAAGAAGGCGTTTATCGAAAAAATGTTTCAGGGATCAAAGGGGGTCAACCAGTGGTGACCTTGTCCTTGACCTTGGGGTCAAGTTTAAAGGTCATTTCAAGGTCAAATCGAGATTTTTAAATGGAAACCTCAATTTCTTTCTCCGGAAATGAAAAGAGCGGAAAATTTCACGTTCAGATATGTGGTCATGCGAGGGCCAAAATGTCCTCTAACATTCATTCCAAGGTCAAACATTACTGAACCCAAACATTACTGTCTACACACTCCACTGTCCACATATGTTATGATTTATTTGGAATACAACTATGTATAATAGAAACATTGCACGAATAACTAATTCATTTTTTAATTTGATTTTAAATTTCGTGCACTATTGGACCCAAGAATCGCTAAACGCATGCGCATTAAGTCACAGAGCATGAAAAGGCATACTCATAGCGCTTATATCGAGTCGGTATGACAGATTTCCTAACCTGAACGGTCGTGAACTTTAACGCTAAATATCTCGGTTCGCTGGGCAGAGCTTATTTCTACCAGATTCGTTCGTTTCATGCAAAAACGCATCGAATGAGCCTAATTTCATTAAAATCGGTGAGGTCGGCCGTCATCTCCGTAATTACCATACTTTTTTTACATCTATTCACTAATTATATTAACGACTCGGTGTCGGTATTGTAGATATAATGGTAAGGTAGAAAGTGTAATGCGTGTTCTACAATGGGCAGTAACAGTAGTGGATTAAGGAGTAGACGCAGAAATCAACCAATCATAATCGAATGTGAGAAAGATAATCAACTACGATTAGTCGATTTCTGCACCTACTCCTTAATTCATTACTGCTACTGCCCATTGTAGACCATGCATTAACTGGTTAGATGTTTTCTGTAACCTCCTCGCAGATCGTATTCTTTTAGTAACAGAAGCAATATTTCGAGATCCTCCGACAATTTGCGCGCTGCCACCTGCTCTTTTTTCCAGAATATACGTTCTTAATAACTTCGATTTCTCCGAGTTTTATGAGTCGTGTCTTTCACTTGGGATTAGAATCGTATTCTCGAAAAATATCGCATACGAAATGTACAAAAATAATCTACGTTTTGTGTGTGTGTGTGGTTATTATATTATTTAAATTTATACTTATTTTAATACTTTTCATGAAGTTGAAATATAGTGAATTTTATTGAAATATGTGCATTTATCATTTATTATAAGACATATGTAATATTTCCTGTCATGTGTAAAACGAATATAAACGAATAATATAACATACATGATGCTTATTGTAGATGAGCAAGTTTTTTTTGGATATCACATTTAAAAAATATGCAGGATTTATAAAAATACGTTTATTTTTTCCATTACAAACTTTCCGATTAATGTTATAATTAATGTTATCATTAAATTTTATTAGAGATAAAAAATTGAGTATTTTTTTGTGAATGAATACTTTATCAAATTTATGCAGAGATAGTGGAAAGAATAGCGAATAAATAAACAAAATTTGTTTTCTTATAATATTAATTATACCTATATAATGTATTATCATCTAATCAACATTAACATTTAGTCATCAAAACTAAGTATACATTAGCATAAATTACTAAGCAACTACATTCATATAACTTTTATGATATGATTATAAATATAAGATGTTCATATCGTTGTATGTTACTCTTGCACATATTTTACATCCGCTCTGCCTTTCTGTTATTACTTCATATATATTAATTTTTCTGTTCTAATGTGACTCATAGGACAGAATTCATAAACGTTGCTCAAAATTCGACATTGTCTTAAACGAGTGCTTGAGATGTCATGAATCAATCAGAGAGCCGTATTAGTATTCTAAAGACATTGCTTGAGACGATCTTGAGATTAAGAACTATGGATACCGGCCTTTGTCACAAAACAAAAATAATTCTTGTAAAAATTTTTTTCAATTCTTTTCTGAATTTTGCATATACTTTTTAATATTATCAAAATATATCAAATAAAATCATTATTCTATAAAATTAATTATTTTATCTGACTGCAATAAAGTTTTATTTTCCTTTGCGTTCTGTCTTGCACATGATATAAATTCTATGCAGTATATTATGTTACATAAGATTATAAGATATAAATTATTAAAGAGCTTGTATATACTTATTGGACTTGCATCTTAAAACTTATGGCAATTTTGCGCACTTTCTCTTGTCGACACTATATGTGCATATTTCAAAATATAAATTTGATGATCATTTTTCATAATTACATTTAAAAAATTAAATTTCAATTTAATTAATCTAAAATTATTCCTCTGTATTAAAGATCTATGAGATTAACTTCCCTTGTTATTGTATTCAATGTAGGCGCAACCGACGTTGTGAACGAACGTACATGAGATCTGAAGCTGGTAGCAGGTTCCCAAGCTTCATCTCGCACTACACCCTGATTTCTGGGATACATGAGCAGTGGGTCCTTCCCTGTCTTTTTGCACAATCTTTCTTGAAGCATGATTAGGCGAGATCTCCAGTATTCATAGCTTGCTTGCTTAAGTGCTTTTAGCCACTGCTCCACTTGAGACTCTGATCGACCACTCAATATATGTCGCTTCTCTGGCTCATCACGAAACGAGATGCTGAACGCAAATGCACCCTCCGATGAATTGTCTATATTAATGTTGTAATTTTCTAGAACGATGACCCCAGCAGGTTGCCTCCTATCGATATGTCCCAAATCATTGATATTGAAGTAAAATAATAAATTGTACCGCAGCTTGAACCACTTCTCTTTGAATACTGGAAGCAAATATAAAAGTAAATATCAAATACATATTAATCTCTCATTTACTCTAATTATCTAGAATTGTGAATACACATCTTTAATTGTTTTCTTCAACTGATACTAATTTCTTGCAAAACTTTGAGATGTGCTATTAAGAGTTAAGGTTAGAAAACAACTTTATAATCTAATTAGTTTACTATAAATAATATATTAAATATAAATGTTATACAGATTAGATTACTGATGTATATATATAATATATTATATAAATGTCTTTCTTTGTTTTGATCCAGAAAGATTCACTCCAAGTATTTCATAAGTAGTATTATCTTACACGTTAAAACTCTCTCACGAGTTTTATTTACAATCGTTTCATTCCTTCTAAATTATCAATCACAATTGCCTCGCAAATGGCAATAATGATTGAAAAAATCATCTAAGTCTAAAATCAGTAAGTAAACCAAAGAAAGATAATGACGCAATAGCAGCATACAATATTAATTTATGTATGTACAATTTAATCTCGTAGAATAATTATAAATTACATAATCGAATATCTCTACACACAAACAAAGTTTATCAAGTGACAGCCAGTGAGGTATGACAGAAGACAGGTTAAGATCGTCGTGTTACGTAAAACTCACTCAATAATATTCGCATCTCGCACTAAACTAACCTGAGTTATGGGCTCGTTTGTGGTTTAGACGTCCCTCCAGATCCGCAGGTCCAAAGCTCGCTTCCGCGAGCTCTTTGTCATTGAATCTCATGTTCGACTAGGACTTGGACGACGTTGTCGTGTTGTACGTGTCACGAACGGTCACAGGGGTTGTCGCGCCGCCCTGACGAAATATTCCATCTTCAATTCGTCGATCACATTAATCGCGGCATATCAAGCGCTGCGAGGCTCGCCTCCCACGTTAATCAATCGACATGGGCCGATAGACGCGCTTTCTCGCGTTCCTCCCCTCGTCTTCGCACGATTGCTTTCGCTCCTGCGTCGTTTGATATAGTTTGATAATCGCCAGGAAAAAATAATCCTCGACATGATAAGCGCCTATCGGCTTATCGCGCGATCTCATGGCCCGTCTACAATATACGTAGTAAGCTTGGTTTAAGAAGAGTAAGAAATTGACCAGTCCGTTAGATAGATAAAGACGAACAATCAATCTGTCAGCGCTTGTTGAACAAACGATTGTTCGTCTTTGTCCATCTAACGGATCGAAAATCGTGGATATAGCGAAAAATACAATAAAAAAAATCGTGGACACTACCGACGAGATCGTGGACATTGGCCACGTAGTTCATGTCCACGTTTTGTGGACATAGAGACGCTTCAAAATAAGGTTGCAACTAAATCCCAGGCATGACCGCTCTCATGATTCCTGCGCATTGGACGCGGAAACGTTTGCAATTTGCAACGTCGCATTTTACCGCGCGGTAAGCTTTTCCGCGTCCAGTGTGCAGGAGCCATCAGGCTTCTCTCTGCTGCCACATTCGACACGATTGATCGATTTTTCTGTCCGTTAGATTATCATTTTTCGAGATTCAGCTGTTTCCTCTTGATGTTCTCGTTCTCGAGATCTCTCGGCTGTTATTGGTCGATTTGTTTTCTGTTTACATTTTCCTGCGAATCCTTGATCGTTTTCGCGCGCAAAAATTGCGATTTAAAGATTTTGTCGGCAATATGTACAATGGGCACGAATATCTGTCGTGTATCAAAATCGTGAGTAATCTCACAGATCTTGGTTTGTGGCTTTGTAAAATAAAGTACCAAATAATTGATTTTTTGACTATGCGAAAGTGATGCCTATAAATATTTTCGCCTCTCAGAATACCTCAAAACAAGCCGCGATGAAGAATACGCACGAAAAGGCAGAACTGATGGATCTAATAGCGGAGCACCGTAATTTAATCTTAACGGCTAATAAGGTTTTTGGAGAAGACAAATGGAGCCATACTGTTGTGAACCAAACATTAGGTAAGTACACTTATTATTATTATTATAGTTGAAGAAATTCGCATAAGTGTGACTAACTCTGTCAGATTTATAAAAATGAGCTCGAATTTGTTGTAGATTTTGTCGAAATAATTGGTGCCAAATGTTGTACTGGCTGCGTCAGCTTTGTCAGGGTCCAGCTTGATAATGGAAATTTTCATGAAGATATTGGTTATTACAGTGCAGAGGAATCCACAAAAGGCTTGTCGATACACAATGCTAGAGTTGTACGTGTCAGTCAATTGGAGAACAAAGAAGCAGAAATATTTTATATTTGGTTAAACAATAATTTCTTTATGTTCAGGGTTCTGCTGCAAATGCATTAAGAAGAGTCTTGTTGTCATTTGGAGATAAAATTGAAAAGGAATTGCAACAGCTACAAAAACAGATTGATCCTGAACGAGCTAATAACATACAAAAGAGTATGATACAATCGGACGAACAGATTCCAGATAAATCAAATGTTTCAATTAAAGCACCTATTTCTCATGTGCAGCAAACAGAACTTACAAGTGAACCTGAACCAAATAAAAATACAAACCAATTAAAAGGTTTGTGAGAAATAAGTATATAAAGAAAAAAATATTAGATCTGAGAATGACATAAATATCTTTTATTATAGAAAGTTTCTAAGAAAGCATCTCTTTAAAAGATTTTACACTGTTCTATTTTTTTCATTCTTAATTTTTCCATTCTGTATAAAATAACAGTATCTTATATCTCTTGATTTTATAAAATGTTATGTGATACATTTTGATTGCAATATAGAGATTAAGTTAAGAATACTTTTCTCTTATTAAAAAAGTTAATTCTAAATAGCTTAAAAACTTTGAAATTAAAAAGTTTTGAAGAATGAGTTGTATTATAATTAGTACATCGTTCTCAGCTTATCCATTATAATCATAGTGCAATATGTATGTAATATTGAATTGTCACACATCTAGCTTCTTCTCTAGAATCTACTATAAATATTACAACTGAGATTAATCAATCGTCATCTACAAACGTTCAGACTGTCGAGCCCTCATTGAAAAAAAAGAATTTAATTGAAGAGAAGCTAAGACAAGGTAACATCGAAAATTTAGTATTCATTGAATCATTTCTATGCAGAAATATCTAATTTTTAAACACTGATTGTCTAGAGAGGAAAAGGAAACAAATGGAAAAGCAGATGGAATTTAAAAAGCGTATGTTGGAAAAAGAAGGGTTAGTGTTTACCAATGACAACAAACCTAATCCCAAATATTAGGATATTGGAAATTGCATATAGATTTTACATTCAGCATACTATATTTAGAAATATTTATACTTAGTATACTTAGTATATATAAAAATATATAGTATATTTAGCATATGTAGTATATATAGAAATATTAATTCTTGTTGATGAGATCACATGATATTCTTTATACTCGTGTATACATGCTATTTTTTTAGTAATATACAAATAAAATATTTGTTTTAAATAAATATTGTAACCTATAAATAAAAATATTAAATAAAATATTTTTAATGCTTTTAATTAGAATCGCGCTGTAGTGCAACGTAAATTGTACGTGTATCACTTAAAAGAGAGGTTAGAAGTCTCACGTTGAACACAAATATTTCAGAAGCTTGGAGTTGTATACCCGAAATATATTTCAAATTAGTCTTCCTGTGTTTATTTTTGTATTCGTCCGTTATACATAAAGTAATGATATTAATACCCTGAAAATTACTTAAAATTCAGATTTAATCAACACTGAGTGAGATAAACGAGAAGATTGAATTACATGTGTTATCCACGTGATGCGATCGATTTGCTAAAAAATCAAGATATACTTTTGATTCGTATATTTTTCAATGAAGATTTTGTTCAAATAAACAAAGACCAAATAAATAGCAAACAACACTAAGAATAACAAGAATTGTGGATTGCTTCACATATTTTTTTCGTTTATACCTTGTGCATGTGTCAATTTAATGAATAATGGATCGATACTTTGAAAGTTACGAAGAACTTGATGTAAATAAAATGCATATATAATCATTATTATATATATTATGTTGATTACATTGAATTTTATTTGTAGATCCATCAATTAATGCTAAGTGACAAAACACGTGTCTTGGCATATAAAACTGCCATTTTTAATTCTAAAGAGAAATTTCAAGACAAAATAGTAATGGATATTGGTGCTGGCTCAGGTATTCTTGTATGTAAGGTATATATAATATGTATAATATTACATACTTTGCTCATATATATTTTTTTACAGGTATATTATCAATTTTTTGTGCACAAGTTGGCGCAAAGAAAGTTTACGCAGTGGAAGCAAGTACTCTGACAAACAGTATCAAGCAAGTGTCGATTGAAAATAATATGCAGGACCAAATTAAAGTGATTCACAGTAAAGTAGAGGACATCCCTCCAGACAGTTTGGAGAAAGTAGATGTAATTGTGTCAGAATGGATGGGTTTTTATTTGGTACACGAAGGAATGTTAGATTCTATATTATTCGCTAGGGATAACTTTTTACACGAGGATGGTCTGTTATTCCCATCCATTGCAAAATTATATGCTTCGCCATGTCAATTACCTTCCATGTACGATTTTTGGAATGATGTATGCGGAGTCAGTATGAGGTAATTGTATTATTTTAGAACAAAAGTAAGATATTGCCGTTTGGAAAAGAATTCATTTCATTGTTTCTTTTTTCAATATCACGAGCACTGTATATTTATTCTGCAGTACTCTTTTTCTCAGAAAACTTTTAGAATGAATACTCTAAAGAATGAAATCTCCCTCTGAAAGATTGAAAATTGAGCTACTTTTTCGAGACTGGCTCAATTTTTATTCTTTATAGAGTGAGATTCTAGTCCAAAAAATTTAGAGTTTGTTCAATTTTTATTTAGTTGTATTGGAAAGGAGTACAGAAAAGCTAAATCTTTAAAGCCAGAAATCCTCCTTCTAAATCAAGATGATATTTTGGCAGAAGGTAAATTGCTTGCTTGGCTGGATTTGAAGTGCATCTCTGTGAAAGAGATAGATGTACTAGGTGGACAGGACTATGTATCGGTATGCAAAAAGGATGGGAAGTTCCAAGGGATATGCATTTGGTTTGCAGTCGAATTTCCAGACGGTTCGGAACTATCTACGGGGCCTTATGACGAAACGACGCATTGGAAGCAAACCGCAATGGTTTTGCCCGAAGATATGGAAGTGATAAGCAACGAACCTATTGCTTTCAAATTCGAATTGAAAAGAGACGCGTCACATCCAAGGCGTTACAATATGGAATTAAGTTTGTTGGATGCAGAGAAAGTGGAGCACGACATTCCCTGCAATTGTCACATGACGAAATGTATAGTGACCAAAAAGTACATTGATGACTTGGATGAAAGTGAATCAGACCCAGAAAAAAATGACTTGTAGTCTAATATGAAATATTATATTTTTTCACTAAAATATAATCTAAATGGAAAATTTATTTCTAATTTTAATTTTTCAGAATTTTTTTAGAATTTATATATAATTTTATAATTTTTTAGAAAATTTCTCAGACTTTATATTAGAACACTTTTTTCAGAAGTACTTGGAAAGTCTAGTGTTCGTTTCTACCAATGTAGATTAAAACTTTAATCTTGATTTAACTTACTTTTTATCTTTTTCTAGTTCTAAGACTTATTAAGCTAAGATTAAAGTTATCACAAAATCTGTGTTGGTAGAAATGGATATAAATCTTTTTTAGAATTTTTAATGTATGTAAATTTTGAAATAAATAAGATTTCCAAGATTTTTTTTATTTCTGGGTGTGGGGGGAGTATAAATTACTTTTTCAGAAATTTCTCTTCATAAATTAAAAATATAAATTCTCAAAAATATGAGATAATATAAAAATTTCTTTCATCAAAGATTATTAGAAAAATTTCTACAAGAGGTAAAAAACTAGAGTAACTTCAATAAAATTCCAATTATTTTAATCAATGACTGATTTAAGTAATAGCTGCAATATTTTATTAATAATTAACATTAAATTAATTCAAGTTACTTCGAATTAATCAATAAGTTACGCTAAAGTAACATTTCGTTTTTCTAGAAGTAACAGACGCGTAGTGAACAATTAATTAGAGCAGTCGCGTGATTCTCCCTTTGCGTCATAGAAATCGACGGGGATGCGATAAGACGGGGATGCTTTAAAATATACTATCCATTTTTTCCTCACGCCTGAATGGGCCGCGCATGACGCGCATGCGTCATTTCGTCAGGCGGAACAATCTGGACACTGGGCTTGACTCGTCTCGTCACCAGGGTGAGACGAATCGTCGCTCGCGGGCATCTATCGACGGGAACCGCGGCGACAAAGTGACCGTCTCCACGCCAGTCGAGCGTACCACACACCGGTCGTTCCGAGGGTAACACCTGGCAAGATGAAGATGGCGGACGGACCCACTATCCTACGGAGAAACAGGCCCGGGACGAAAGCAGAGGTTATTAACGCTGTTATAATTTCGTTAAGAAACCGTCGCACTGTCGGGCGATACCCCGATTGTCAGAGTCTGCCCGATAGTGGAAATTTCTCGGCACTTCTTCCATTTGACACTTCCCCGATAAAAATCAATGAATTCGGAGTAAACGGAGATACTGGCTGCGTTCAGCAGAAAAAGCAGCATTGCAACTGTTGTAAAATTCTTCAATATGATTGGTTTATACGTTTAGATTTGTAAGGAACCAAAAGCAAAAACCAATCGTATTGAAGAATTTTACAAACAGTTACAAAGCTGCTTTCTCTGCTGAACGCAGCCATTGTTTACACTACCAGAATGTTGTCCCCAAATTCCTAGCATCATTCAGTTTCACGACATCTTTTTGGTTCCTTTGCCTTCAATGAAGCGTGACAGATCGACAGATGATTGCTTTGTATTCTTATCTAAAATATTGTGTGTTTTATGTATGCTTTTACCTCTCCGTTGTTTTTATTGATTGTTCGATATTATAAATAGTAAAATACGCAGAGTACTGTGTTTATACGCAATATTGGATCTATTTTTACATTGTAACGAGATATATAGTGAAGAAGAGATCGATCATTTATGAGGATGCTGACGTAAATTTAATTATTTTTATAAGAGCTTACGATCAAGATTTTATTTTGTTCTATAGGATTTTAGCAGGTGGCCGGATGAGCCGTTTGAAGAAATGGATAGCACGCTGGCCGTGCAACAATACATTCAACAAATGATTAGAAGAGATCCATCTAATATCGATTTGATACTTAATATGCCAGAGGCCAATGATGAGGGTGTATGGAAATACGAACATCTCAGACAATTCTGCATGGAGCTCAATGGTTTGGCAGTTAGATTACAAGAAGAATGTCATCCTGAAACTTGTACACAGATGACAGCCACTGAACAGTGGATATTTTTATGCGCAGCCCATAAAACTCCCAAGGAATGCCCTGCAATTGATTACACACGACATACACTGGACGGAGCGGCATGTCTACTTAACAGCAACAAATATTTTCCCAGCAGGTATCTCTTTCATGTCTCATTCGTAATTCGTTACATTTTTATTGTAAATAAACTTGTGTAAAAATTTTCCTATGTAAAATTGTATTTCAGAATCAGCATCAAAGAATCTTCTGTAGCAAAACTCGGCTCTGTTTGCCGTAGGGTTTATAGAATATTTTCTCATGCATACTTCCATCATAGAACAATATTCGATGAATTTGAAAATGAAACTTTCCTTTGCCGCAGGTAAAGAAAGTGATCCGCATATATATGAATATTTTTCTGATGTATGTTGTATTACAAAGGGGATACATTATTTTCTATTGTTACAGGTTTACGGCATTTGTGACGAAATATAATCTGATGTCAAAGGACAATTTGATAGTACCTATTATGGAAGGTGAAGGCGCAACGGAAAGCGAAGCATAGGATCTAACGTTGCGATCGTATTGCCCAAAATCGAATTGCCAGATTTAGTAAGAACAGAAAAATGCTAACATTCACGCATTAATCTGATATTTCGTGATTAATATAACGAAGATCTTTGAAAGAGATCAGAAAGTTCAAACTCTTATTTAAATAATATGAATTTGTTATAATCTATCTTCAATATATACAAAATATCGAAAAAAAATGTATGTAAATTGTATTAAAAATTCGTATTACATTAGAGTTTACGTTATTTTTTATAACTCGTGTTCTAATATAGAGCAAGTTAATATCAAAAAACTTTTGAATTTAAATGTATGATAACGTTCAAGACACTTGCTTTATTAGAGTTGTCGAATTATATTTTCTTGACGACTGTGACAAATTTCAAAGATCTTGAAAAAGACATATTCTCATTTTTGCTCAGTACCTTATTGAACAGAAATTTTCCTTGAATGTTTTATTAATAGCTGTACAATGATTGCTGTAAACAATATTTCTCGTGTCTGATAATCATAATGTCATATTTATTCAATTCTTTTAATTTAAGATCTGTGTGCAAAGATAAGATTTCATTAAAACTATCAAATTTCTTGAAACATATTGTATATGATAATTTAATCTTTGTTATAGTTTTTATAATATATTACATATTTAAAGAAAAAAAAGAGGAAGAGAGCTATGATGTTATAAACTTTTCATTTTACGCTATTGAAGTTACTAGATACTGACAAAAAGTGTCTCATTTCTATATATATTATGCTTTATCTTCTGTAAACATCTTTTTGTAAAAAATAATAGACTGTGTCTTTCTATACACTAAATACGTATAATGGAAAAATATATAACTCACTTATATACATATTATGTATGTTACACAAATTCATTTACGTGAATAATTGTTCATAAATTTCGGAATAAGTATAAACAAAATTCTGTCAAATTACTTGTATTAAAATTCTATTAAATTTTTATCACTTCATGTATCATTGATTTACTTATAAAAATAGCGTACATTGTATTGAATCTTCGGAATTTTTCATTATGAGAACTTATGAGATAGTACTAATCATATTATTACTTTTATTCCATCTTTGATAAAATAATAGATTTAGCTTGAAAAGTGATCTTTATATTTCAAAGCAGCTTTTGAGGTAAGATCCAGTTATACAGAAATTTCAATAATAATAAGGTGGAGATAACACCTCGAATGTTTGTTGTCGACTTGTATAACCAGAAGAATGCAAATTTATATAAACAATTGTAGAATTTTACACATTATTATACATCGCATTAGTTTAGAATGATCATATAATATATATATATATATATAATCATGATCACGTAGTTGGTCTTTATAAAATGTATTGTTTGAGCGAGAGACATAGCGATAAATGTGGTATAGCACTGTTATTTATAGTACATATACATTTATTCCGTATAGCAATACAAATCACAGGATGCTAAGCTTTCTTATGCTGTTCTTGAAATTTTCGTAATAGTTTACGGTGAATTTTGGACAGATTGCTTGTTCCATTATATATGGGATATAAGGCTAGATCGAAACTACAATAAAAGAGGAATGTAGGGTGGCTGGGCGCCTTATCAATTTGCTCGTCTGTGGCTTTTCGAATCTATTATAAGGTACTGCTATAAAATTATAGCGCGAATACGAACGTCGTTTTTTAAACGAATAATGTTTAATGAAAAGTTTTTTTTAATCAGCGGAATAGATTAAGATGAAATCTTTCGACAACCGATCAATGATGGCATTACTGACATGCCGAATGTTCATTGTAATACGTAATTCTCATCTTCTAAAAGTGATATCTTCATGCATTCGTGATCACATGATTTTTTTTATCATACGCTGGAAGATAGAGCAATTTATAGAACTCATACTCAACATATATCGGCGCATGTTGTTACATGAGAGTTGTACTGAATATTTCTCGTAACGAGATTCTATTAAGCGACATTGGCTTTGACATTACGAGATTGTTTCTTTTCGTATTCAACGCACTGAGGAGGATATTGTAACACTGTATATAAAACTTGTAAGTACAAAAACTCGAGTATATAATGTATTAATGAATATTATTATAATGTAATACATATACATTGAATGCAAAAAGTATACGTACAGAGAAAATATTTGTTAAAAAAAACTTTATTTTTAAAAAGTAAATATTATCCAGCGAGAAATGTGTTATCGAATTAATGTCGAATCGATATCGATACGATGATTTCATCATCAATTTTACGTCGATTCGACGTTTAATTGACGATCATTTCTTGCTGGGTAATTAACAATTTATTCATAAAAAATAAAATGGACTGTGTTTCTTGAAATTATATATACTAAAAAGATGTGTATTAATTATAGAAAATATATTATCTGAAAAATAAGCGAAAATTAAAAATTCTATCGTTTGGATGCTTAAAAAGTATTCATACAGTCGAGGAATTTAGCTTCTAAAATCAGGAATATATGCGAAGCTCGTTTGTTTATGTTAGAACAGAATGTATTCATTGTATAAAATTGCTAATTAATATTTATTTTCTACAAATATAAGACATTTTTATAAAAAATTTCCTTGTACGAATACTTTTTACACTCACTGTATATGACGTGTGACTGTTTCCATGAAAATTGTCTATGTATAATGGTAAAAAAATAAACTTTCTACATAAGATCTGTGTTATTTCTTTTCTGCAACACAGTTATCAGGATACCTATCATGAAAAAAGTCGGAATGGATTCCGATCGAAATTATTCAATTATTCCCTAGATTTCTATTGTTTTCTAGGGAAAACGGAATATTTTCGATCGGAATTCATTTCGACATGTTCCATGATAGGTACACAGAATGGAGCGATATCACCTGAGTGTGGGTGTTCTGTTGTAATTTGTTATCATCAGCACCCAGAACGAATTGTTTTCAGTACTCAGAACGAAGGATATATTTAAATTTTGTAAGATTTATTAAATTAAATCTTGAATAACTCTTTAAAAAATTTATACACATATTATTATTCATTATAATTTGATTTGTTGGAAGATTTAATCGTTTACTTTTGATATCTTGGAAGAGCTACGCAACTTTGTTATATAATCATATTCTTCTATATTTGTCGTATATTTATAAAAAAAAGAAAAAAAAATTTTAGAAATATGTGAAGACCTTGAATATAGAACGAAATTAAAAACATTTTCTATTCAATTATTTTAGTCACGATGTTTCTTTTTCTTCGAAGGTAGTTCCACGTTTTCTATCGCCTTGTTTTTTTTTCTTTTCTTGGTTTTTTTCATTGTTTTGGATTGCTCGTCGATGCAAGGCACATCATCAGTACTTTCTGTTGGACTATCCGTTTTCGCATCACCAGTACTTTCTGTTATGTCCATTTTTACATCATCAGTATTTTTTGTTCTAATGTCCGTATTCACATCACTAGTACTTTCTGTTCTAACGCCCGTATTCACATCACCAGTGCTTTCTGTTGTAGTGCCCATTTTTGTGTCATCAGTGCCTTCTGTTGTAGTAGTTGTTTTTGATTCCGTTGCACTTTCATTTCTTAGAAATCTTCCAGTATCTCCAGGTGCTTGATATCTATCGAAAAATATAATTTTTAATTATATTATATATTACTCATATACATGCATCTATATGACGCAAAGAAAATAAAAAAGGCTTTCAGAAGCTAGTAATTTCAATTTTCTAATTCCAATAAAACTATTAGCAATACGTGTTAAAAATAAAAATATTTTACAAACAATATTATATTTTTGTTTTAATTAAATGAGTTTCACTCAAACTTAATTGCTAGGGTTAATATTCTTAATCAATAAAAAGTATTCAAATTTATTTAAGTATTGATAAAAATATTTCTTAAATTTAATTTGTTTCAAATTTCTTTCGTTTATGATTTATAGGCGCCAATGACAAATATAAGGATGTAATTGTAAGCAGGGCTGTAGAGAGAAAAACCGGGCCCGGGAGAAGAAAATTACAGGCCCCTATTTCGTGCAGGTATTACCCCCAACCAGGAGCGGCAGATTTAGCAGATTTTGTAAAA
>NW_017256980.1:73970-98124 GCF_001594055.1 Mycetomoellerius zeteki | reverse complement strand
CCGCCGTAGCCTACTAGCATAACCGCTTGAAGCCGTACAACTTTGCTATTGGACATTTTTCCAAAATGCATTCTTACTGAAAATATTAGGGGGATCCGACACTTTTTGATTAATGTATTTTCTTTAAACCAATTAAGTGGTCTCATTATTCCGCGCACAAAAGTATTAAGGTTATGATTACTGAAAACTAAATAATATTTTACAAGATTTACATTTTGTGTCAAAAAATTGTTAACTTCAAACCTTTATAACTCAAAAAGTACTTAATGAAAAAATGTTTTATTATAGTGTTTTGGAAAGCTCTCGAGATAAGCTATAAAAATATGCAATAAAATGTAGGGGGTTCCGTTTAAAAAAATAAGGTTGACCTTGAAATGACCTTAAAGGACATGGTCAAAATCAAAGTCAAGGTCATTATCTTACTTCTCGCTTGAAACCATACAACTTTGCTATTGGACATTTTCTCCAAAATGCATTCTAACTGAAGATATTAGGGGGGTCCGATACTTTTCGATAACCCTGTATGATATATTATATTATTTATATATTACATAAATTTATTTATTCGTAATTTATACCAATTTAGAATGTTTTTACAAAAAATAAGAAACTATAGGCGAGTTCAAGCTGGCAAAGCGGCTAGGTCTGCTTGCCGAGCGATTGAACATGATTGGTTGGCTCCATAGGTAAGAACTAATCATGTTCAGTCGCTCGGTGAACAGGCTAGCTGCTTTACAAACTTGAACACGCTCTATTATTTCGAAAACAATGAGCATTTAGAAAATCGGGATCCTCAAAAAATCTGAGCCCCTCAAAAAATTCGGGCCCGGGGGAAATCACCCCGTCACCCCCTCCCTCCCTTCTCGTCAAGCCTGATTGTAAGATGCAGTATCTTTGAGAGATCTCAAACGTAAATAATTAAATCTTCGGACTAATTAAATTATCATGAACATCATATATATAATTTTTTTTATGAATTATACAAGACTTAATTAAGTAAATCTCACCCAAGTTCAGTTGTGTCTTTAATATCCTTAGTCAGTAAAATATGAACTTCCGGTATCCGATGAGTCTTAGCAGCATCCTCTTTCGACTTTTCCGAGCTGAAATCAGATGGCGATTGAATCAAGATTGTACCCATTGACATATGTTTTGACAAATATACCTGACGTAACGTAGCTTTGTTAATTGATGAAGGTCCTTGTATTTTCTCTTAAAGATTTCTGCACAAGAAATTGTTTTTGCGATGCCACTTCCGGTTCCCGTCCAGACAATACTGTTGTAACTTGGAAATTCCTTCAGCGCGTAGCCAAGAACATTCCTGATCTTTGTACCGTCCTTTTAATGTAGATATATATCATGAATAAATCGCATATTTCATAATTCTGAAAGATATGAAAACTTACATGCATCCAGAGAAACTTTTCTGGCAAATTATGTATTGGCACTTTTTTGTTTGTCGACTCTTCAGTTCTTCTTACTGTCGATTTTCCTTGCTGTATCTTCTTCCATTTCGATCTTCCCATCTGAAATTTGGACAACGTTACAACGTTGCTACAACGTTGCTGAAATGTTTTAAAATGTTTCTTGCTTACTGGGAAGGAATTGATAAGTTGATTGCGAATCGCTGAATTATATTCATCAATTTAGTTTTATTTAATAATTTAATGTCATCAAGCTTTATATGTTTTTAAAGAGTTTAATTGAACTTTTAATTATTATTAATATCAGAAGTTTTTTAATATCAAAGTATTAAGAAAAACTATGAAATACCATCCGCTTAAGTTATTGTTAAGAAAAACTCGATTATAGAATAGTGAAGGATATTACATATAAAATTTTTTGTATTTTTTAAAATATTACTATGATGCAATAAAGTGAAAAACGAAATGCACCATTTCAATTTAAAATAGATTTTGGAATGACCCTTACGAAGGCGGGAATCTTCTTTTTATCAATAAGGTCAGTATAATGTTAGAGGGTGTAATTTCAGAAATAGTTGAGCTGTTCTAGAAATCAGAGCGAACAGCGGTGGTGTTTAGACACCACGTGTCTCTCTCTCTCTCCCCCCCCCCCTCTCTCTCTCTCTGCCAGTAAGCAGGGTTGGGAAATTTAACGCAGCGAGAGGTTTCTTACATTTCCTACGTATAAAACGTATAATACATATAAAACGTATAAAACGTGTATTATATACCTTAAATTCTAAAACTCATCTCACGCGAAATACAACACAGTGAGCACTTCCAGGTAACAAAGTTCATCATTTTGACGTTGAATTCAAGTCAGTTTGTACAAATGACGTCAAATGACCAAAAAGTGACAATAGGTTTTATTCGACATCATTTCGTGACGGCATACTGACGTTATTTTCGTAATGTCATTCCGTGACGTCATATTAACGTCATAAGTCGCCAGTTTGATAGTATAATGGTCAGTAAAGGACCAAGATATAACGTCAAAATGACGGCTCGGGGAGACCGGGGACAAAAGTAACACGAAACAATAGTGTAACATCGATAATATTTCTTAAACTATAATAGATACCTATGTGTATGCGGCTGCATGGTAAAATTCTGTAAACAGATCGGCATTGAATCGTTCGTTATATATTGATTCTCGCGGAACATGCATGAATGCAGGAGCAAAAATTACTTCTTTCATGCATCAAGTAAGTTTTATTGCGTGCACAAAATCTAAAATATTTTTTTTTCTTTATAATGAAGGTATAGTGTATTATCATAATATGTTTTAATGATTATCTGCGTTGATGGTTTGTACATTTGGGTTGATTTTTATTTAGGTTTTTATTTAAAAAATTTACTATAAGTCATAAAATATCATTAGGGGACAATAGTAATATCAATGTAACATTACAATTATTCCCAAATTTACTTGATTTTATTTTAGTATTATTTTGTACAATATTATTTGTATTTTTCTTCATAGAATCCCATTAACAAGAAAACACAAGACAGATAAGAGAAAAATTATAAAAAAGAAGTGTCTTTATATAAATAGAGACATTTAAAGAAGTTATCAAGGACCAGATATCCATTTATGCAGCTACAAGAAAGAGTATGATTTATGTTGTGTTACGTACCTCTGGCAAATGTGTGTGGTATAATTATCCCCCTTTACTGTTACTATCGTCCCTAGGGGTTGGGACGGTTGTAACAAAATTCCTCATAGTCTTTAAACAAACATAACTTTTTTTCTAGTTACATAAAATAATTAAACCAAAGAAAATTTTGTATCTAAATAAATTCTATATCTAAAGATACATATTTTTTTTAATGTAAGAATCATATTTTAACTGTTATAATACTTCAAAGTCAAAATGTTACTTTTGTCTCCGGTCTCCCCCTACTGAAAATCTATAATGCACGTAACGTAAACTATCGCATTTTCAGTGTTGGCAGTAAATTTGGAACATAGTCGTGGTATTCTTGGATCTGCTCGCATTGCTTGCACTTTTCCACTCAGCAATTTCGCTTTCACTCTTTTCAATGCTCAAACATATATCTATCTCATTTTAAGTTAAAAAAATGAGGATTTCAAGCAACGCGAACACTGCAAAGTGCGAACGGTGAAGCGCCATTTTACTACATGGCTGAAGCGATGTATTATACATAGTTTCATTCATGTATGAAACCACGTATAATACGTTAAGTTTGATATGTGCCCAACCCTGCCAGTAGGTCATGGGTTCAGTCACAAGCATCGCCGTTTCGGTAGCGTGCCATTCGATGGAACCATTCATGGAACTTGGAACGACCTTGTATAGTCGTACGCAGAAATATTTCGTCGATTGTGACGTTTATCTGAGGCTGTCACGTAAGGATAAAGATATAGATCGGAAAATGTTCGAGAAAACATAACACATCCATATTTCATAATTAATAATTGATTGAAAAATTACGATACGTATAATTACATAAGATAATATATACATCCAATTCATCCACATTACGATATAATTAATAAACTATGGATAACAGCATTTATTTAATAATGTAGTATAAAGATTTATCATAATTGCCATGCTTATTTGTAAGAATAATACATTTCTACTCGTATGTATTATGAATTTAATTATTAATTTAAGAGCAGAAATGTATTTTTATTTATAAGAACACATTTCTATTTTTAAATTAAATTTCTGTCAAGAGTAAATAAAATCTAAAATGCACTTTTACTATAAATAGCGAAATATTCGAGGTGATGTTCCTCAAGTAAAATATCGTAATAATTATATATATGTAAATAATTATGGTTATATTTTATAAACTAGGTTTATATGAACTTATTAATATGGATATAAAAACAATTTAGAACGATTTTGTCGTGTTATCCCAAAATTTCATTTGATACGGAAAAGAGTTAAAATCTAAGTATTTGAATTCTATTAAAAATTTCTATTGTGTTCACCAGCACAGTACGGTTCTAATAACAGAAAATTAAAGTGATCTTCAGTTCAATTGTTCAAGGTATCGATATCTCAATTTCTCAGTATAGCTGTATCAAATCTTTTGTTAACTAAATTGTTAATTACTAACCTCCATCTCATTACTTCAATATTGCTCGGGTATAATTTGCGCTAATTAATATCGATACTGGAGTGTCGTCCGTCGAAAGTACTTATAGAGCTTCAAGATATATATATATATATAAAATATATATGTTTCACCGATCTGGAATTCCAGAGCGTATCGCGATGGAAAAAGGATCTCCGACGTCGAAGATGGAGAGTGAGAGAAGGAAGGGATCGGTGGCTGCGGATACCGGGTGGAAAGTCCCATCAATATTTTCCAATCAACATTCGATTGCGACGATATACGCGAAGGATCGGCCTCATTCCCGCGAAGGTAACCAAACGGAGGGGTAAAGAGGGGATGTAAGCTACGGGGGATAATGCGGGGGCGCAAGAAGGTTCGATGTGTAGGCGTATATGGTAGTGGTATGCGCAGCATAGCATGCATAGCGTCGCGACGCCCCGACGCCATATTGCATTATTAAGCTCCCCCGGAGATATCCCCTTTTCGCTCCCGCATTCCAGCATTATGAACGTTTTTATCCCTAAAAGGTGTGAGCGAAAGGGCCGACTATCTGTTGTCGGACCGCGATCACCAGTCCGAAGTTCGTTGCACCCCCCGTCGCGTCATACCCGGAGGTCGTCTTCCGTATCATCACGCGTGCCCTTTGTTTTATTGAAATTATGCAACACGTGCGAATCTTTATGGAGACGCGACGGGTGTCGCCGATCTTAAGAATATTAATGATAAAATGAAGAATGGAGAAATAGAAGACGCTCACTTTTTAAAATATTATTTCATTGGTACGCGACGTGTTCACATCATATAACAGGGATATCTTCGTTCCAGAGAAGATGAAAAAATCGCAAATTAATTAATTTCGAAAATTAATGATTGCTCCTTTCTAAATTAAAATGTCGCGTAATATTAAATGCGGAACAAAGAAAATTCAATTAACTAGAATTCGCGCTAATTGATGACCTAAATAGACGTAGATATATCTTAGGGCGCATTTATTCGATGCAATTAATCGTTCTATGATGACAAGTCATGATTGCACGGAACTATGTTAATTTATAGCACACTTAATACATTTAATAAATTTTATAAATAATTCGATAATAAATTTTCGAAAGAACAAAATTATATTTTTTGTGTTCGAATTACAAAATTTTTCTGTAAAAACGAAACTATATTAATTTATAGCACACTTAATACCTCTTCAAAGTTTTACTATATTTTAAAAAAGTTCTTTGATATGTGTTCCTCTTTCTGATGGAGAGAAATGAAAATTTTAGAAAAAGAAAAAAGACAAACAAAAATGAGGATAGATTTTTAAAAATACATCTCTTCAAATCACATCAAAAATTCAATTATAGCGTAAATTCTATTATTGTGTTACGAGTGCGATCGTTGCCAACATCAAAATATGGCATTTATATCAATTCCGTTGCTATCAATATCGTGACGCATTACGGATCATTCCGTCGTAATCGACGAATATTCCATAATGCTTTTAGATTAACGTTCGAGCCGAAATGATTTTCCCCGAGCTATAATTACACGCAAATTGATCCGGCGAATGCCGCCATTGCGGCAGCTAATTTCAACAGCAAGGAACATGAAGCATCTTATCTCGATAATGATTCTTACCTTCTCTGCCTTCGCGATCGAAAGGTCCTGCGATATCTGGGAATCATCGATTTTTTAATATCGAGGAGGGGAGGTCAAGGATTTCCATCTCTCGTATTTCGTTCTCAACATCCCCGAGCGTTTCCTCTCGGCGAGAATCAACGGGCGTCTTCTGCGGCTGGCACCCTCTTAATGATGCTTACATATACCTCCTTTTTCTATTGTAATAAACCGCGAGAATGCCAGCATCCAATTTACTCGAGTGAACGAGGCATCTGTATGGGGTGTCTCGAATCACCGAATGTCCTTTTAACCGCGGATCCTTCGGTCGATTTGGAGAGATTTCTTTCCGTCAATAAAAAGCTGTCTAAGCAATTTCTGAGTAATTAACGAGTGAAGATTATAATGGCCATTCTCAGACTATTAGATAAAATGCAAATGAACAACGAAATCATATTTTTCAAGTGGATTTTGTCTTAATGGAATTTTAATTTAAAACTTAGCTATGAACATATAACGTTACAAATTCAGAAGGATTGTGAGAAGAAAAATAAATGATGAGCTTTTTTAATATTTTTTGCCAAAAAGAAAATAGCTTTAGATCGGTCGAAAGATCTGTTTAAAGATCATCTAATGGTTCAGTGGATATCTTAAATAGACGAATAGATCCCTATTGCTGATTTTCAATTTTCTAATAAAAATGAAGGAAAGTCGAAGCATTCAAATGATTGTATGAATATTTTCGAGTTTATTACACTACAGAATGAAATCTCTTTTTACTAAAAGTTCTCTCGTCCTCCTATCGATTTTTATTTTTTCATTTTTTTGCTAAGATTGTTTATTCGTTAAACTCTTTAAATTTTGTAGAGTTGTGCTGACAAGTCAATGATGAAAATCGTAAAGAAAACAAATATTTACATATTTACTTACGCCTATAATATATGAATCCCGTAAAGAAAAATAAAAAAATAATATATTTGTATAAATTATTCTAATTAATATTACTTTTTTTATGCAAAATAATATTATTATGTACAAACTCAAGAGTCAGAAAATCATTATCGTATTGACGATTTAAAAATATAGTAAAGGATTCTGATAATAACTGATAATTATGAAAGATACACAAAACTATTTAACAAAAATATCACGAAAAAATATACAATATATTTAGACTGTTTCGTGGGAAGCACGAATTTTAATATTTTAATATTTTAATCTAATGCAAAGGTCGCTAAATTGAAGTTGTAATAATTAATAAATCGCCATGGACATCGAAGAGTTCTATATTCGCGATAAGGAGATAGTAAACTACATTAGCAAGTTCATGAGCAATATCCATAGTAAAAGGATTAACGTTCCATCCATTGTTATAATAAGGATGTACATAATAGATATTTTTTATATATACACATCTCATTTTTATATATTATTTTTATTTTCTATATAGTTACGTGAGCTTTGTATGCATTTTGTAAAATAATTACGAAAATAAATACGAAAATAAATACTACATACTAAATAAATTAACTCTAAATAAATCTTTTCATACAAATGCGAAACTTAAATTAGAGTAATTTGTTTTATATAATCATTCTTATAACAAACTGCATTAGGATACACCAGAAAAATAAAATTTGTGACCAGGATGAGAAACTAAAAAATTAATTTATTGACATTCTCTTTTTGATGAAATGATCGTTGCAAAACACTTCATAAAACATCAAAGAAAGCAATACTTCCTTTTCTTTGCGCGCACGTGGATCTTTAATTTGCAAGTCAATTCGTATGATTTTCATATAAAAATTCCTTTGGAGGGATAATTTGACCTTATGATCTTTGCTCGAGCTGAAGATACGCTGTACGTATACAAGCACGAATTGTATTGGGGTGGGTGTGCGGGAGGTCGGTGTGCAACGAGCGTCTTTTCGCGAATTGGCGAAGAAGTCCTGCCGAAGAAGGATGCGTTTGCGCAGGACTCGCCGATGGAATTTTGCGCCCTGGAAACTCCCCGACATATATCCGCGGTGGATGGCAAACTGCCTCGGATTGTTCAGTTCAGTTCAGTCGTCATCCGATCCAAGTTGGTGTATTGCATCTTGATTCTGTCACGCCGTATCATCACGTCAGCAGCAACAGGTAGGATAATGCAAAAGGCGTCCGCACGAGGTAACCGCGAATTTTGCGAAAATTGAATTACGAGTGATGCACGCAGTGATAGTCGCGAAATCGCGATTCGCCTTAAATACATGTTGTGCAAAGATAACAATTAAATTCTCTTCAATCTAAGATTATTATTACTGTCATGATATGTGTGAACATGTAAAATTCGGGGGTGTCAAGCTGTTTGCGTTATAGTTGCTTAAGTGACTAAACAAGGTTTAGAGTTCAAACAAAATTCGGCATCTTAAATATTTAATTTGTTTTTAATAAAAGATCTTGATTCTATTTTATAGAATAATAAAAATTGCAAAAGTATTGGGTATATGGTGTAAATAAAAAGTGCCGCAAAAGTCGTAATTGGTGTAAATAATTGATTTTTATAAATATTTATTTATAAAAAAATATTAATAGCAAAATACTTTTGCATCAGCCGGAAAAAATTCATGTCCATGAAAAATATATAAGGATATTCGAAATATAATATAGGATTATAGTATATTAAAATATTTATAAAAGTATAAGTTTATAAAAAGAACAAATAAATATCAAAATATAACCGCAAAGTTATGGCGCAATGTTATTTCTTGTTTGTAATACTGTTATTGTTAGAAACGAATCAATTATTTAAAAAAATAATATACGTGTAGAGAAACTTTTAGTAATAAATTAAAAAAGAATAAATAAGATAAATACAACGTATGAAATTTAAATTTAAAGAAGTACGACTTGATAAATAATTAAAACATAAGAACTAATAAATATATTAGAAAATGAAAAATACGATAAAAAATGAACAAGAGGCAATGCTTGCAATTAAAGCAAAGAAATCAAAAAAAGATCATTATAAATTTTATAAATTTATAAAAAACAAAATAATCATTATAAAGAGGTGTGTATACAGAATTAGAACAAATAAGAGAAAGAATCCTATAAGTTGAAGTCTTGGTGCTTAATAGAACTGTAAAATATATTGTAAATTATATTGTAAATTTTATGTGAATATTATATAATATCATATATATTATATGCTATAAGCACCAAGATTCGCTCTTCGATAAAAAAAATAGGATTCTTTCTCTTATTTTATTCTTATCGGTCTAAATTATCATAGAATATTAAAAATTAAACGATTATCTCTCGTATTAAAAAGTATTTGAAAATAGAGAAGAGTTGTATCGACTATAAGCAAAACTTATTATAGAATATTAAAAAATTATATCTATAATTTTTCTATCTTTTCATAGATATGTTTATAAAACCAAAAAAATAAATGAAAATATTTTGACAAAATATGTAATATATTTATATTACTCGCTTCACGACAAAAAAAAATAAATTTTAATATTTTCAAATGAAGCAATTAAAGGTTGCTGAATTGAACTTATAATAAGTCGCCATGGATATCGAAGAATTCCGCGTTCGTGGGAAGGAGATGGTGGACTACATTTGCGAATTCATGAGTAACATTCATAACAGAAGGGTTACTCCGGATATTGGTCCCGGCTATCTCAGGCCTCTGCTGCCGTCGGGACCACCGAATGATCCGGAATCTTGGGATGAGATTATGAAGGACGTGGAATCAAAGATCATGCCGGGCGTGAGTATTCGCAAGATCGGGAAGAAGTCAGATATTAAGTTTTATGTCAGAAATATTTGATGAATTATTACAAAGATCAGTTTCGACTAAAGTCATTTACAAAATTGATTTGAATGGTTTCTTTTTTATATTAAATCTGCTGGATTTTATTGCATTTTGTTAAGTAATAGTAATTTTATTAAATAATTATTTCTTGCATTTAGAAGTACTTCTAAATAGCGTAAGAAAAGTTGTATCGACTTGAAAAATGGCGCTTCTACTAGTCAGATGAACTTCTTTCCAGATCACGCATTGGCAGCATCCAAGGTTCCACGCCTACTTCCCGGCTGGAAATTCCTTTCCTTCTATTCTTGGTGATATGCTATCTGATGCGATAGGCTGCATTGGATTTTCTTGGGTGAGTGAGAAATTTTCTCAAGCAGTCTAAGAAGCTGTAAGTAAATACTATGCAAAACACTATAATTAGACAAGTCGCGGTTTAACGTAGTGATAAAACAACGCTTTAAAATCACTTCAATTTTCTCAATGACATTGGAAAAAGTCAATTTTTATTCCGCGTCAAATTTAAGTGATGGATCATGTGCAATTATTTACTTGACCATTCCTAAAATGGAATCTTATTTGTTTTAGGCGGCCAGCCCGGCCTGCACAGAACTCGAAACGATAGTTTGCGATTGGTTTGGTAATTCTCTTCCGCTTTTATATTTTATTAGATCGATAATACAACTTTGCGAATGATTGATTTACGGAGTAATTCATCATCTTTCAATCTTCTAATAAATTATAGGCAAGGCGATTGGACTGCCTACGGATTTCTTATACTTTAGCGAAGGCAGTAAAGGTGGAGGCGTTATACAGGTTTGAAAGATTTTATATGAATATTTAAAATAATGATATAAAGCATCCTAAACTAGCATCTACGAATTCACATCCATCTCCAATTTCAATTTTTGGAATTTTAACAAATTGACAGAATTCTAGTTTCTTCGATCCTCAAAGAAGTCTGGAATCTCCGATATCCGCGGAAAAAGTTAACATTCGACAATTTTTAAAAATATATCAAGAAATGATCTCTCTCTTTCTCGTTACATTATGTATGAAAGAATTACAATAAGATTATCGAAAAGTGAATATTTGAATATATGAATATATCATATTTTTTATCAAAATATTAGAATAAAATATGAAATATCTCACAAAGTGTGTGTGTGTTTATTCACTTACCGATTATCTCATTTAAATACTTTTATGTGTAAAATGATGTAGATAAGGAGAATCGATCTACGTAAAATAAGAACAATGGTACTTAAAGAAAAAATAAATCGCTGCTCTGTCGTTCTGCAGGGTTCAACGGTAACATCATACTTGTCACGTAAACAGTCACAGGAATTTTCAAATAAATAAGAGTTTTGTCACGTCTTTAATAGTTTCCAAACGAACAGCTTATAACACTTTATGTGGACCACCCTGTACGTAGGGTTCAGCATCGGAATGCATTCTCGTGTGCATGCTGGCCGCTCGAGCACAAGCAATTGCGAGACTCAAGGAATCTCCTGCACATGCACACTTGGACGAGACTGCGCTGCTTGGCAAATTAATGGCATATTGCAGCCGGGAAAGTCATAGCTCCGTCGAGAAGGACGCAATGATATGCTTCGTAAAGCTGCGTATCCTTGAGCCCGACGAGAAAAGCGTACTTCGTGGGGAGACTTTGCGACAGGTGAGTCTAGATATTATTGCTACAAGTTATATATGAGTAAATATTTCAAAGATTCATATTTATTGATATAAATTAACGTATTTATTGTTAGTACTCATGATTTTCCGGTCCTTTACTATGTATACATACGATTCGTGTCCCGAGTTAATTGTCGTGGCTTTATCAAGTATACAAAAATTATTAAGTGATTCTTACATATATTTTAACATCTTTAGAAAATATTTGGGAAGTTATGTATTTCAAAAAATTGTATATAAATGTTATACCTGCTTACTTGAGGCTTCTGATTTTTCGAAGAAAATAATGCAGGACAATAATTAATCAAATCGTGTATTAAGAATTAATTAAAATTAATATCATTTATATAGGGGTTTATATATTTTTTAGATATTGAAAACTAAACAATTAAAAAAATTATCGTATTATTTTTAATTATAAAACAATGTCGTAATATTTAACCCTCGGACAGTGGATGTGGTGATACTCGCACGCACGGCGGACGCAGGGTCAAAAGTGACCCAAGAATAAAATTGTTTTGAAAAGCAGTTTTTTATTATAATATGTATAAAATATATAGAAAGAGAAATAAAAAACACATATTTATCATAGAAACAAATATCCATTTATAATATTCATTTTCTTCACAGTTGAAAAGAGTTGAAAAGAATAAACAACTCTAACTCGCGGGTCTTGCGAGACCCTGCGTCCGCTGGGGGAAGGTTAATCCTGATAAAATGTTAGTATTTATTTTAAAATAAAAGAAATTCTATAAATTTGTATAATATAATATTGCAAATATCTTCGTCATTTTTCCGTTCGATTCTTGTTACAATATTGGTTTCAACGTGATTTGATTAAATGATAGGCGATCGAGAGTGACACAGCTGAAGGCTATGTTCCCTTTTTTGTCTCAACGACCCTCGGCACAACCGCCTGCTGTTCGTTCGATAACCTTAGGGAAATAGGTCCGGTTTGTAAAAAATATCCAGGGGTGAGTATGTGTAAGAGATTTAAATATATTTAAATATATTAGATAAAAGATGTATATGTAAGAGATTTAGAATTATATGGGCATTGTTTAATTTCTTTTTTAATCGCAATCTTTATCGCGAGCAGATTTGGCTTCACGTGGATGCCGCTTATGCCGGAAACGCTTTCATCTGTCCAGAATTGAAATACTTGATGAATGGGATTGAATACGCAGACTCCTTCAACACTAATACCAATAAATTTTTACTGACGAATTTCGACTGCTCCTGCCTCTGGGTTCGCGACAGATTTAAACTTACCAGCGCACTCGTCGTGGATCCGTTGTATTTGCAACATACACACGCGGACACGGCTATAGATTATCGGTCAGTCAATTCATTTGGCAGAAGTATTTTAAAATTGCATTTTTAGATAAGAGAGATTTTAGAAAAATCTTTTATTTTATTAGTTTGATTAATTTCTTATTCTACATTGTTTATCAACTTCCAACATTTGCCATCGTATTTAGTTATTATTATATAATTTTGATTATAACTGAAATATTGGCAAAAAAAATATTAGTCCATACAAATGCATTAAAAAAACACTCGACTAATATTTTAACAGTAATTCCAAGTTAAAAATAATCAAACGCTTTTTACAGACATTGGAGTATAGCATTGAGCAGGCGATTTCGTTCATTAAAACTGTGGTTTGTAATGAGAAGCTATGGGATATCCGGATTACAAGCCTATATCCGAAATCACGTCAAACTCGCTAAAAGATTCGAGGCACTCGTCAGAAAGGATTCTAGATTCGAAGTTTGCAATGACGTCGTGGTAAGAAAATTTCTCTTATATTTACTCTCCTATATTGTTCGTGTCACCATTTATTTATTACGCGGTTCATTACAGCTGGGCTTGGTGTGCTTTCGCGCTAAAGGCAGCGATAAATTGAATCAGAAATTATTGAGCACTATTAACGACTCAGGAAAGATACACATGATCCCGGCGCGAGTAAATCAGCGTTACACAATACGTTTCGCACTATCCGCACCTAATGCTACTGCCAGAGATGTTGGTAAATTATTTTTATAATTTTACAAACAGAAACTCTTCCTAAATTTATGCTTAAAATAATATGCAATATTTAACTTTCTCAATCACAAGTTTTCTTGAATACTTCATTGAAGGTTTTGTGATAATTATGTGATATTATATTCAGCTCATCATTTCTACCTATAACTGGTGTATCACGTGTACAAAATATTAGATAAATATAATATAAATATATTATTTTTATCTAATATTACGTATCCTATAATTATGGATTTTCTTCATTTTCATATTGTATAAAAGAAATATGTACGTATCGTTTTGAATTATTTCTGTGGCGTTTAAGACACGGCGTGGAGCATTATAACGGACTATCTAAGCGAATTATTGGAATTCAATGTAAGTTAGAACATAATTACTTTAAAATATTAAAAGAGAATATTTGCATATAGTCGAATATTTGCACATCAGGACGTAATGGACGAGTTAGCGGACATTCGCGAGAAAAAGAGGAAGGCTACTTTGGAGCAAAGGAGATCTTTCTTCGTGCGCATGGTGTCTGATCCTGCGATTCAGCCAGGATTCACGAAGACTCCGAACAGGACAGGAGCCAAACTCGATACGCAAGCAACGATTGGTGGTATCGGATCGAATACTCATTCCGGAACGTAAGACGATTACATTTTAATTATTATAAAACTATTGATTATATAATTAATATGATCAATATAAATTAATATAATTTATTAAGATCAAACTCTACCGTATATAATTAATATAAATATATACAATTTTTTTATTTAGAAAATCCTGGATATCTTGGCCACTTGCCTATCTCATGCAGGCGAAAGAAGCTGCTGATACAAGTGAATTATCACTCAGGTACTCCTCTATTTATTCTGATTTGAACATTTATTATAACTTATATTACTTCTAAAAAAAAATGAATAGACTAGATCTTAGAAAACTATTCATGTTTTCAAAGAGTTAATCATATACCCATAAAAATATTTTTCGCTTTTAATTATTTTTTACACAAAGATACAATTCACGATTTTAATGTTTATTTTAAGACTAATTCCGAATCGATTTTCTTTTGAAGAAAATGTTAACAAAATATTTAAAAATAATAATTTAAAAGTAATTTTTCGTTATACAGTTTGATCGATCGGACATAGATGAAATTTATTTCTTGCCGCATTTAGAGTTATGTAGAAAATTTTGTTGCGACACGTGTTCTGGGGACATCGCTATCATACGGACGACAACGTAATGCAATGTAACACTACACTTGTGTACAGCGGTTCCGATATCACGTGCCGCTATTATTTACAGGGACAAATAGTGTCTTTCCTCTTATCGTCACCATTATATCGACCACTAGCATAATGACATCTGACTCTATTGAATGTACGAGTTCATTTCAGAATGATCCAAAGAGTACTGGGATACGAAACACGTTGTTATCTGCTACCTTTGCGTCCGGTCAACTTTTCTCCCTCGTCAATCAGAGCGAATTTTATTTGTTTCTTGTTTTAATCTCACGAATTCGTTAGAAAGAGCATCGTAGATAAGAGTACGAAAAACGTAAAAAAATATGTTAAACAAACCAACGAAAGTAATTTTGAAGTATTTAATGACTGCGAACTACTTTTCAATTCAAAATGTTATATTTTTATGAAGATATATTTAAGTTTGTATCTCTCTTTTTTTGCATATGTAATTTTTTATGTTATCGTAAACAACTTTCCTAAAATGTTCGTTCGATTGATTTACGATTATAATGTCGTAATATAGAGGCTGCTTTTTTGGAATTCCAACAAAAGTCAGAAAATATGGTCTTATCGACTTACATATCTTTTTTCCATGACTGCAATATTAGAGAAATAAAAGACTTTTCTACATTATTTATAGACTGACTGAAGCAACGTGATAAGACATACAAATATAAAATACGCACAATAAAAAGGCGCTAGTTTTGCGCTAAGTAGCTACTTAAATCCGCAGCTAAAAAATAATAAACAATTTATATAAGCACTTTTGACAAGACAGTGTAAGCTTACAGTATTTAAGTTACTTGCTGCAAATTTATGTTTGATTTCTTATATTACTTGTCTTATTCTTCTATTTTTTAAAAGACACGAATATGTAAAAATTCTCGAGACTCGTTCTGTTATGTATGCAGTAAAAAGTCAAAGAAGAAATATTTCTTCACGTATGAAAGAAGCTTATCAATTTCGCTCCGGTTGATATGCAATGCAAAAAAAAAGACTTATTCCTAAAATAGTATGCAAAACATGTTTATGTAAGTGCAGGTATCTTAATGGCTCAATTTATGAAAATATAGCCGACGATCTTTTAATTTAATATATAAAAGTATTATATAAAAAGTATTATCTAAAAATATAAGTTGCAATGTATCTGTCAAAATCCATTATTTGCATTTTCATTTAAAAATTTTTCCTTCTAATTTAAAGAATATTGCTAGTGAATATGATAAATGATTTCATTAGAAAATATTATAGTCTACATGGAAAAAAAGATACAGTTATAACATAAAAATCGTGCTTTCCGATTTTCATTGGAATTTAAAAAAGAATATTACTATAATAATAAATCAAGCAGACGAGCATTTTAGAAAAGTTATTTACGACATACATAAAAAAATTAAATATGCAAAAAACTTATATACATACACCTCCATAAAAATACAATATTTTAAATTGGAAAGTGGTTTGCAGTCACTAAATACTGCAAAATTTGATTGCAGGGTCCACGTTTCCCATCTGCAATTCATATAAAAACACTTATGTGTGAACATGTGCACTCATACATGTACTACATGTACAGAAATTCGCACACGCGCATTCTTTTATCTCTAGACAAATTATCTTCATTTTTACGTAAAAAAAATTATATTTTGTTCAACAGTGTTATTGCTGCAAACATTATCTAATACTTTATTCTAGTTTTTTTTGTCATTATTTTTATCTTGGTTTTCACGCGCACAGATTCCGTCACTTGGACACCATGGTACGCCTGAAGACCGGCGGTACCGGAAGTCGCCGCGGTAGCAGTAACGGATGCAGCCCGGATCCGTCCCCGTCTGCTTCGCCCTCGCGAGGCAGATCGCCCAACGGCCGCGCGTAATCGCATTACATCGATCTTTTCTTTCTTTGTGCAATTTTTCCGAGGAGTCCTCCAAGCGTATAACAATGGATCGCAATGGATGACTCTCCGTGCTCCGAAACCCCGTTGAGTGCTCCAAGAAAATAGACAGAAGGGAAATCCACTAGTTACGACTTTACATCGGGAACTGATACTGCCGACAATCTCGATACATGCAAGCCCACCTTAGATCACATATATAATTTGAGACAGAGAGAAATAATTCTTTATATTTATATATGTAACATGCCTAATATTTTCATGTGTCAAATTGTAAATATAATTATGGATAAGAAAAGAGAAATCTTATATTATATCTCGAATTATAATTACATATATTATTTAAATCTTGCAAAAATTATTTAGGTCTTTACATTAATATTATATGTTCTCGATGTAAAAATAAAGTTATTGTAAAACAATTGAAGCTTTAAAACGTTAATTAATAAGTCTGTCATTTTACTTATATATATATATACTACTTTCTATAGGAATTAATATGCTTCAATCTTATTAGCAATTGAATTTTGATTCTCTATAGATGACCTCTGTGAAACTGGCCCCTCATTAAAAAAATTTTGAAAAAATAGCAGAGTTCTGGTTGCCCCCCGAAGAGTTCTAGAGTTTTCTATCAATTTTAGAAAGAGTGCCGTCGATTTTTTGGGAAAAAAAAATTTTATTCAGATTTCGGCCATTCTGTTATGAGTTCTGATAGCCCCCCAAATAGTTCTAACGATTATGCTTAATAACCGATTTGAAACTAATATCTAAAAAGTTCTAGAGCTTTGAAGTTTCAATTCTTGAATTTTTCTAAGTTCACACAGGTCAAAATTTTTTTTCGGAAATCCGGCATTCTATTGAGCGTTCTGGTAGCCCTCCAAAGAGTTCTAACGATTATCCTTAATGACCGATGTGCTGATACCAATATCTAAAAAGTTCTAGAGCTTTGAAGTTTCAGATTTGGATTTTCCTATTTCAAGGAGACAGAACGTTTTTGTTTGCGGTCTCACAAGGGACCGTCACATAATGACCAAAAAGTTAGACGATGATTTTGTGATAATCCGATAGAGTATCCTTCAATGAATGACATGTGAAGTTCATTTGCTAATGTAACGCGTATTACTGGATTTTTGGACAGAGAAAGTTGGCTGCCAGTGAGGTCCGCAAAGCTCATAGTCAAGGCACCATTACACTTTCAAACACGCATACGCAGTCAAATGGCACGAGAAATGGCCACTAACATTGATACCGATAAATCGAGACATACACTTATTGCTCCTCATCTGGATGGTGGGCACATTGGGATGATAGTCCTGAAAAGGATTGCTTTTCCAGATTTGAAAAGGGCCGTTTATTTGCTGTATTGTGAGTTTTGGTACTTTGGAACATAGTTAAAAGAAAGAGCTCTCACGCACATGGATGTGTGTACGTACGTGTACAAAGACTTCAATATTTACAAACTGCGGCTTTTATTGCCGTTGAAACGCTCCTCTCACCACACGCACAAATCATGTTGCCTTTTCAGGGCTGGAAAAGCAATTCTTATCAAGACTACCATCTGATCCCAATGTGCCCACCATCCAGATGAGGAGCAAGTGTATGCCTCGATTTATCAATATCATCAATGTTAGTGGTCATTCTCATGCCATTTGACTGCGTATGCGTGTTTGAGAGTGCAATGATGCTTTGACTATGGGCTTTGCGGACCTCACTGGCAGCCAACTTTCTCTGTCCAAAAATCCAGTAATACGCGTTCATTAGCAAATGAACTTCACATGTCACTCATTGAAGGATACTCTATCGGATTATCACAAAATCATCGTCTAACTTTTTAGTCATTATGTGACGATCCCTTGTCAGCAATTTGATTATTAAAGATAATCGTTAAAACTCGTTGGAGGGTCACCAGAACTCATAACAGAATGACGGATTTCGGGGGAAAAAAAAATTAAATTTATTTAAGTGTCTAAAATCGGGTCGTAAGATGTTTTTTGCGTCTAAAAGACGACTTAAACTCTTAAAGATATCTTACGTCACAATTTTAGACTTTGTATTGTTTGAGTAAATATATATATTTCGAAAAGTTGAAGCACAATATGTAATCTTCTCTGCACTCTACTATTTAACTGTTTGATTTGCCTGCGTACTACGTCTAATTAAAAAATTTTCATTTGTACTATACACGAAATTGATTCAGTAAACGATATCTGCGACATTCTTGACAGTGTTGGATTCGCTAATTTCGTTAAAATAGCTACTATAATACAAGCAACATACGCAAAAAGAATTGTCACCGATCAGAGCGAATTTTAATTACTTCTCACGCGTTCATGAGCACCGAAGCTCTACCGGATTTCAATTCGGAAAACGGTGGTTGCGAGTAGATCATGCGTGAAGGTGGCGATGAGAAAACGATCGGCATGTGTGTATGTGTTACGAAGATTGAGCGGTGACCTGTCACCGCTTCCACGGGGTGTGTTGTAAATGTAGGTGAAGAGTAAATGTCTATTTATAACGATGGAGAGACGATGAGAACAGGGGACCAGCGGGGGAGAATTTACCCCCATGCGCAGAACATGGCACACTGTATGGGACATTTATTCAAACAGCGACCCCGCTACAGCGTCATTGATGCTAGTCTGCAGCACTGACTTCCGAATTTTCATATTGCAAACGTCGATTAAAGAAACATTCGAGAAAAGAATTGATCTTAAGATTTATAATAGAAGCACTACGATTATTTATTGTCAAAAATCGTTTGTATAGCGATGTTCTTAATTGACAAAAAAATTGCGTTCATTTCGGAACTGATACGTTAAATGTACAAAGAAAGCTACTTTTGTTTGTGCTAGGACTATAATAAATCATTAATAGCGAAAAAATGAATGAAAAAAAAATTATCGATTTTTATCGTATAATACTAAAATTATTTAGAAGAATCCGTTCAAGAAGCGGCTTGCGTAATAATGCGCAAAGTTCATAATATATTATTGTGTATGAAAAAATTAAATATTTTGCAAAAGAAGTTATTAATAAGATACCCACTAAATTTTTTGATATCTCGTTCTAAAGACAAAATTGTGTGTGTGAGCCAGTCTTTTCAATATTTAAGAGATTTCATTCTTCAGATGAGTAAGATTCAATAAAAAAATTTTACATTTATAACATGTAATCACTAATAATTCTAACGTATAGAAAAGATAATTAATATTTGAACATTAATAGATCTGTGTAAATTCATCCGGACCAAATTATCGAGATTATATTATCGAGAAATCACCACGATGATTTAAAAGATGCGTCGCAGGACCGTACCGGTCGGGGAATTCCCTCTTCCTCGTAATCGATCTGTATTTACTAGGAAAATAAATTTCATTACACTTTCTCCCCAGTTTCCTGTCTCTCTCTCTCCACCTTAATTTTATCTGCGTGATAGCAGGGGCGTACGGAGCCGAGGCGCGCATAAAACTGATCGGCGCTTCGGCAGGTACTACTAGTCTCTCGTCTGACGTGGCTCGCGGCAAATGTTCGGTACGTACGAGGGAAAATCGCGCGGCGCTCGAGTTACGGGAATACGCGAGAAGTACGCGCGACCGAGGGGGCCGATTTTCCGCCAAAGTGGAGCTTTTCGAGCGGTAGCGGAAACGAAACGTGAGTGGAACCGATGGGCTACATCGTTGAAACTCCTCAATGTCGCCGTTCGCTACTCGTTCGTTTCAGAATTGCACCCCTTTCAAAGTCGCGTTTTAAAAATCTGCATTCGCGTACGTAAGAAGATTTGGCGTAAACTATCGATTTCCGTCAAAGAGCAGCGATTTTTCGAGTGGTAGCAGAAAAGAAATGTGAGCGTACCGGCACGCTTCGTTCAAGTTCTTCTAAAGCTTCGTTCGCCATTTGTTCCGTTTGGATTCTTTAAAAGTTCCATTACAAAATCTACATTTTGTACTTTATTAAAAAAAATAAAAAAAAAAAGTTTCGTTTATATTACTGAAAAAAGGAATAAAAAATATGACAGATTAAAAAATTATGATTACAGATTTTAGGTTCAGGAGTTAAAAAATATGACTCATTTGCTATGAAATTTAAGTTTTCGTCAAATACAAATTTGTGCTGAATTTATGTGATTTTATTGCTTGTCCAAACTTACTTCGTAATATTTATCATGTGGTATCTCGTGTGTAATTAATTCAGTACACGAGCATCCCACGACGTTACTTTCATAATATTTTTGCGGATTATTATTAGACGCGTTTATCGATATCATATTTCCTTTTGCTCGAAAGAATTAATAACGCCGCGAGGAGTCCTCGCAAAAGCGCGGAAGACTTGATCCTTTTCTAAAGCAAATATAGGAGGATAACAGTGAGAAGAGAGGCGTATTGGCGCGCCGATAGGGACGTTTAAAAAAAAGAAAGTCACGAACGCATGTGCGACGTGTAGGTACGTCGCGTTCGTGCCTAATCAGGCGGATGTTTGCACGCTCTGACGCTTCTTCGCGAAAATCACTGCATTCCAGCCCGGGGTACTCTGGCATCATGAACATCGATGAATTTCGCGTGCGCGGCAAGGAGATGATCGAGTACATATGCGACTACATCCGCACGCTGGAAGGCAAGAGGGTGACGGCGAACGTCGATCCCGGTTACCTGAGACCTAAGTTACCGAAAGAGGCACCCTTCAAGCCGGAATCGTGGGATGCCATCATGATGGACGTCGATGGCAAAATAATGCCCGGAGTGAGTTTGCGGTTGTAACGGGTTGCCGCGATTATCGATCCCCCTTCTCCCTCTCTCTCTCTGTCTCTGTCTCTCTCTTGCCATTGATTTCAACCCCCTTTTCCGATATAAATAATGTTCGTGCACGTGAAAGAGAGAAAAAAAGATAGATAAAAACCGTTTCTTCTCTCTCTCTCTCTCTCTCTCTCTCTTTTTCTCAGAGATTTACAAAACTAATAACGTGACATTCGATAGATCAATTGCGATTTTTGTCGATGCAGCAAGTTTTTCCATATGCATTCTTTGCGAGAACTTGAGGAAAAGTTAAGGTCGGTCAGTGATGTAAAATGTTTGTGATGCAACGCGTATTATGTAAACTTTGTAAAAGAGCAATCAATAGAATTCACAGTCAATAGAAATATTTTTCCAGTAGACAACAAAAAATTCAAAATCGAGACATAAGACGCCTTATGTTTTCATTTTCGGACATGCGTGTTGTCTGAGTTAGTAAATTTAATGGTACTCATAAAACGCTTTCTATTTATGGCATTTGATATATATATATATATATATACACGTTTTTATTTCAAATTGAAATCTAACAGTAATGTCCAATTATAAAGAACAAAAGGATTTAATTAAATTTATTAAAGTTTCTAAACTGTTATTAAAATTGTTAGTAAAGAATTCGTTTTATATTCAACGGTATTTAATAGAATTAATATACTCTCAAAACTTGAGTGAATCTCACTCTGAAGAGTGCAGAAGTCTCTCTCCCTCTAAAAGATTGAAAATTAAGCCACTCTTTTTCAAGACTGGCTCAATTTTCACTTTTTAGACTGACTTGTGAGATTCCACTCCAAAGAATTTAAGAAGTAATAGGTGAAAACTTTTTAAAGCAAAATTTAAGACGAAAATTAAGGTTCTCGTAAATTAAGATTGCCCAATACATGATAGAAAATGTTTAAAAATAATTTTAATCGAGCATGATCGGTCGGCTGAACAATTGAAGGACGATGACAACGTCACAACATTTCGATCTCCGTTTCCGACAGAGATAACGACTTTGAGAACGTCGCGTCGCGACACACGCGACTTTTTCATAAGCGCATGCGAAGTTCGTTCTTAATCCAATGCAATGTTATCACGGTGACAATGAAAGTTGCTGTTGTCCACCGGCATTTCCGCCGTTCATTCTGTTGTCCCATTCCATTCCATTCCATTCTCCCCATGGATAAATCAATTTCAGAACATAAAAGTAGGTTACTCGACTTGGAGGACAATGCTTTTTACAGATCACTCACTGGCAGCATCCACGATTCCACGCCTACTTCCCGTCCGGCAACTCGTTCCCTTCAATCCTGGGTGACCTGCTGTCGGACGCGATCGGTTGCATCGGTTTCTCGTGGGCGGCCAGCCCGGCTTGCACCGAGCTCGAGACCATCGTGTTGGACTGGTACGCCAAGGCGATCAACCTGCCGACCGAGTTCCTGTCGGAACAAAAAGTCGGCGGTGGTGTGATCCAGGGTTCAGCCTCCGAGTGCATCCTGGTGACGATGCTGGCGGCGCGAACGCAGGCCATCAAGATGCTGAAGGAGAAGGAAACCAATAAGGAGGACTCGGCGTTCCTACCGAGATTGGTGGCCTACTGTTCCACGGAGTCGCACTCGTGCGTGGAGAAGGCGGCGATGATAAGCCTGGTGAAACTCCGAGTGCTCGAGCCGGATGAGAAGGCCGCATTACGTGGCAAACGGCTCGAATTAGCTATCAAGGAGGACGTGGAGAGCGGTCTCGTGCCATTCTATGTGTCCGCCACTCTAGGTACCACTGGATCTTGCGCTTTCGACAATCTCGTGGAGATCGGGCCCGTGTGCAAGTTGTATCCCAATATCTGGCTACACGTGGACGGCGCTTACGCCGGTAACGCTTTCATCTGTCCGGAGATGAGACCGTTCATGGACGGCATCGAACATGCCGATTCCTTCAACACGAATCCCAACAAGTGGTTGCTGGTGAACTTCGACTGCTCCTGTCTGTGGGTGCGCAATCGAGTGAAGCTCACATCAGCGTTAGTCGTCGATCCGCTTTACCTTCAACACGCTCGCTCGGGCGAGTCGATCGACTACCGTCACTGGGGTATCCCGCTCAGCAGACGATTTCGAGCGTTGAAGCTCTGGTTCGTCATGAGATCGTACGGCATCAGCGGCTTGCAGAAGTATATTAGGAATCACATAAGGCTAGCCAAGAGATTTGAGACGCACATGAAGAAAGACAAGCGCTTCGAAATCTTGAACGATGTGCGAGTCGGTCTGGTGTGTTTCCGATTGAAGGAGAGCGAGGAGATGAATCAGGAGTTGCTGGCTAATATTAACGCTTCCGGTCGATTGCACATGATACCAGCTCGTGTGATGGGCAAGTATATCTTGCGTTTCTGCGTGACCAAAGAGGATGCGACCGAAGATGACATCGATTATGCCTTTAGCGTGATCGAGGAACATGCTACGGAGGTGATGCTGGCTCACTACGAGGGCACGGAGGACGAGTACAGAGCGAAAGGCCCGAAGAGTCCGACCGCTCTCGACAAGAAACTCGTCCGGAAGTTC
>NW_017256980.1:69819-73953 GCF_001594055.1 Mycetomoellerius zeteki | reverse complement strand
GGTCGTCGACGATAACTCGCAAGTCGACGCCATCGACGACGACCGTTTCTGTAATAGCAGGTAGATCTATTCCGGTTTCTAAACAAATTCGAAGCTCATATTTTTGCAAAATACGTCAATGAGATACGATTTTATTCCCAGTTTTTTTTTTATTTTATTTGTAATAAATCTTATTATTGTTATCTTCTATTTAAATATGATGACAGAAGATAAAATAAAATTTCTTTTTTTTTCATTCGACTCAAAAAACTTTAAAAGCTCTGGGTCAGTTCTTTTGTTATCAGCTTGATAATGATAATATAAATCTTATAAATATAAATAAACTTTTTAAGTAAAATTAACATATTGATATATTTTTGGAGTTACAAAACTTTTTTTTATTTTAATTATCGATGAAATATTAATTTTTCAGATCGTGACGATGTCGATGACGGTCCCCAGCGCCGACTCGGGACGACGTAGATGATAATAAAAAGGGCCCTCGCTACACGGCCGTGTGATGCGAAACTCTGACGGCCCACTGTCGTCAATTTACTGATTCCCGAAGTCGCGTTTGTTGATAAGGACCGACTATCACCGATTACATCACCACGTGAGTGTTTAGTCAAATTATTCGTCACCGATCAAGTTCACTGAATACCACCAAAGACGATCGCTCGTTTACGAACGATGGATCGGTCGTATATATCTTGAGCACGAGTGATTCTTCGTGGCAACAAATTGCGTCAATGGCACATGAGATATTGAGCTAAGTTTTGCGATAGAGCGTGAGATTCTTAAGCACATTTTAGACAGTCTGTAATAAGAGACAGAATTTGGTTTAAACAATTTAATTTTACAAACGCACATGCATAATGCAAAAAGAAATTCGAGTAATATAAGCTTTTTTTATTATGATCGAGTTTTTATAAGAGGATGAAGATTTTTATTAAAATTATAGATAGATTTTTGCCGCACACAGAAATTCTGTTCCGAACTACGGACGGTCTAAAGTGGGTTTTAGAGGCGGCTGCGCGTATATTTTAACGTAGTCGTTTGATCTATTTTGGTATATACATATATATATATATGTCTGTATAAGCGATATAGAGATGAATCGATGTACATATGTAATACGTGACAATGACTGCCGATGCACGCACTCTAATAGTTTTATATAAAACGCTAGTGAATAATTAAAGTGTATCGATCTCAATAGATTTACAAGTGAATTAATAGCAAACGATTATACTGATCCCAGTGTTCACCGGATATATCAGAGTTCTATTTTTTTTTTTATCAATACTATATAATCAAAACTGCAAAGAGAGATGCGTCAATGTTGATACATCAACATTACGTTACATTTAGAAGGTATTAAGTTTAGATACGCGAGATAAAATTTTGATTTCAATTAATAGACAATTAATTAATTAATGAAGACATATTGTTTAATATGTCGTTATTGATTAAAAATTAATACGTCATAAAAAATAATATGATGTCTGATAATTCATAGAAAAATGTCCAAAATTATAAAAAAAATTATAATAATTGAAAAGATCTATTTTATATCTTTTGAGACACTATATAATAAAGTAAAATTGTATTAGAATTTCAGACACGCGTGGATATAGTGGATGTTATTCATTAATTCGTATAATTGAACGGAGTACAATTGTACAACATAGCATCGACCAATAAAAATAGATTTTAATTTAGTTATAGATAATCCTTAAGATAAGAAAATCATGAAATAATATTTGGGAAAATAAACATATTTGCAAACAGAAAGATTTACAGATTTAGATCGATAAATTTACAGGTCGATGCTTAATACAAATATATCGATGTATATGTACGTTTGTCTTCGACGACTTGCTCCGATTTATAAAAATTAATTTCGATACGTACAAAGGTAATACAGAAGAATTACCCAATTATATTATAGAATTTTATGAACATGATAAGTAGAATGAAATATTTATTTCATATGTACAGATGTTAAAATAAAATTAAAGTTCTTAAAATAACTGAATTCTTTTGGTCCCCAAATTTTACTTAATTTTAGTTAGACATTCATTTTTCGAATAAAATTCCGTTTCGATAGCTAAATTAATAGTATTAGTATTTAGAGAGCTAACTTTTTAGCCTATAAAATTATAAACAAAATTACATTTTAAATTGTAACACAAATTTTAAGTCAAATAGGTTTCGTTTGACTATACTTACAAATTTATATGTTAAAGTAATAAATTTGCAACTTCTTAAATGTAAGAATAAAATATTATTTAACTCGATTTTTTATTTTATTATACGATGCATTGTTTTCCTTCTCTCTCTCTCTCTCTCTCTCTCTCTCTCTCTCTCTCTCTCTATATATATATATATATAAATGAGAGAAATAGTATATATTGCATAATGATTGTATGATATTATTGAACAATTAGTACAAAAAATTAAAATTAGTAAAAGATCTTATTTTTACGTTTTAATTCATAACTATAACCTTAAATATATATAACTGCAGTTTGTATATATTACAAAATTATTACTTTTATTGTATGTTGTTGAAAAAAATAAACGCAAATACAATTATATAGTTAGTTCACATGTAATTATAATTATCAATTCATGTGTAGATCTAAATAATATTGTTACTACATCTGTCCACACTGAGATATCGTCACAGGAATCTTTGGTTTATTATTTGGTCCAGTAGGAACATTTTCTACCTTCCTCATGACAAGAAGACCATCAATAACTCTACCAAAGACAACGTGCTTGCCATCCAAGAAATTACACTTGGCACACGTGATGAAGAATTGACAGCCGTTAGTGTCTTTACCGCTGTTTGCCATAGACAACAGACCAGGTGAGTCGTGTTTCAATGTAAAGTTCTCATCAGGGAATGTTCCACCGCTGTAAATGCTCAACACCCCGGTACCATCGCCGTTGACAAAGTCACCGCCTTGTATCATAAAGTCCTTGATTACTCTGTGGAAGATGGCACCTTTAAAGCCCAGCGGAACACCATCCTTTCTGTATTCCCCGGTGCAAAACTGTCGGAAGTTTTCCGACGTTTTCGGGCAGACATCCTCGAATAGCTCGAAGATCATGCGACCTATCTCCGTGGTTCCCACCGATACGTCGAAGAACACGACTGGGTTATTGGGATTTCGCAGCTGAGCCTGAATCTGGTTCCAAGTAGGCATGATTACTCACGGTGCTCTTATCTCTAACTTATTGCGAACACTTGTAGTAGAATCCTTGAAGAGCTTTGAAACTTGGCCTTGGAGTGGTTCAGAGAGAAATGTCTTTCCTATCCGTGAAGGATCGACGCAGATAAATATAACCTCAAGTGGTGTTATAGGTTAGGTTTTTTCCGGAATGATTCTGCGGCGCACAATTTGCACAAAACGGCTAAAACTGATATCCTGAAGCAACGCCAGGAACAAAAGACGAGCTTCGAGCTACGATTCACGATACTGTCAAAGTATCTCAACGTAAATACACCATTCAGCGACCTCCGTGATACCGCAAGACCGACGGCACGGAACGACGAGAGGAGCGTTCTGCGATACGTTAATTTCCTGGATAATTAGAGAAAAGTCACTCGCTGCGTGACACACGTCTTATATTATAGCGGGATGATTAATAATATGAATATAAACGGTACGAACATCAAACGCATGGTAAACATGCGTCGCAGTGATGCTCATTTCGATCAACTTACCTTACTCGGCAATGAACCTCAGCGACAAAGATTTCACGATGAATCTCAAATAACGAAGTGACGCATTTCTCTCTTCTTTGAAATATCCTCGCGGCGACTCAAAATGGCACTCGTCGAGAAACTTTAAATTAAGAAGCAATGTGACCGGCGTCCGTGAAAAACTACCCGCGCTAATTACGCATTGTGCACGTACAAGTTGACAAAGCGGCCAGCCTCCTCGCTGAGCAAATAAACATAATTGGTTGTTACGTATAGATCCAACCAATCATATTCAATCGTTCGGTAAGCATGCATAAGCCGCTTTGCCGTCTTGAACTCGCCTATTGTGTACTACCGGTACTGGCAAGGTCACGTGACCGTACGCGCGAATTTTAAGCCCATGGCACATACAAAAACGTAAGGCCGTAATACGTAAGCAG
>NW_017256980.1:61275-69459 GCF_001594055.1 Mycetomoellerius zeteki | reverse complement strand
CGATCTCAATCTTCAATGCGTAGTCTGATTCCGGCCTTACGGTCTCTATCGTGATTGGCCAATTCGCTTACTGATTATGTCTTACGGCTTTACGTTTTTGTATGTGCCATGGGCTTCATTCTCCACGTGTCGCGACGTTTAGCCTAAATGCCTAATCTGAGCCGGTATTTCTAGTCTGTTTTTATTTTAAAAGAGAGAAGAGAGAGATTTAATTTTCAATCTTCAAAAATGAAATCTCACTCCTTATAGTAAGATTCACCCTAAAAGTTTTAAAGAATACATCGTTTCTTATCCTATTTTTTCCTTTTAAATTAATTTTACTTGGTTATTATTTTACTTAATGACTTTATTACTAATTTTATGTATTATAAAATTTATATGAACCGTTTATATAATATAAACGGAAAAAATATATAAAGTTACACTCTAAATTAAATTACAATTTTTTAAATTTGTTTTCGCGATATATGTAGCATTTTCTTTCATAACAGAAGAAAGAGGAGCGTCTTTATTTTGCTTTTCATTCTTTCATTGGAAACATTTTAGCACATATATTTAAATTTTAAATGTATCTGTATTCAAAAATAAATTGTAATATTTATTGAAAGTATAGAAAGACATAACTTTTTAGTTCATTAGTAATCATTGCTTTACAAACATATGAAAATGAGGATATAGAAAAAATAATTTAACTACTTTTAAAATAATATGTTATGCATTTTATAACCAGTTAGTTATTTAAAAATTATACAAAACATTCAGAAAGATAAAAATAAACATTTAGAATGTTGTCCAAAAATATAATCTGTATCTTTCATTTACGAAAATATAAACGCCACATATGTCATTAATACAAATTTAAATTAAAAACAAATGTACAAGCATAATTAGAATTTATTTATCAATTTAATACAGATACAGTTGGATAGCAAAAAAGAAAGAACCAAATTTCTCTTACAATCATCTAAGGCTATCTTAACATTTATAATTTTTCGTTCAACTGGAATAAAAAGTGATTAATTTCTCTATTAAATTAACTGTTATATTGCAGAAACAGATTTTGCTTTTTTTTGTACGTATACTTGCGCGTAGTAAAATTTTTAAAAAGTTTCTACACAAATCATATGGAAAAAGTGTCTTCGGTCAAATTGATTGAAACTGTGATATTCTGTAGATCATGAGATGCTGACCAAAAGTTTTCTTAGGCCAAAGCATAAAACAGGTTTTGCTGTGGTACTATTCAAAAGTTCTATTTAAGATCTAATCCTATCTTTATCTACTAAAATGCACAGAATAATGAATTGAATCAATTGATGTACAGAAAGTATATTGTTTAAAAAAAATTTAGTTTACAAGTACGCATATTGCAAATTGCATATTTTTTTGGAAAAAAAAAACCGTGTTTTCTCTCTCTCTCTCTCTTTTATGAGAAATTTTTGATAGAAAATGTTATTAAACTCATTCGCACAATCTCTGAACATTAAAATTCAATGTCGCACAGGCTACGTTAAGTTGTAATTGTGATTAGAATTGGAATGTAAGCCCCTGATGGAGCATTTTCCAAAAGTTGTTTCTATAATAAATTCTTAATTGACTTTTTTTGTAATGTGTTATTTTTTTCTTTGTTAAGATTATTTCATTCCTATTTTAAAACAAATTTGTTACACATTATTTATACATAGTTATAATATTAATGTAGTTTAATATCGTTGAAGAGTGCTGAACGCGACGGCAGGGAACAGCATTACGGCGCCGGCAGAGCGGTGATGGGAACGATGAGGGAAACAATGAGTGCGTGAGAAGGGGGAAGCTGCCTTCGGTGGCACGCGTTGGGCTGCCCTGGTTTAGCACATAAAGATATTTAAATCTGTCCATTGTTTATGGTTTGGCTTAAGAAAACTTTTCATCAATATCTCATAATTAACAAAATATCATAATGTCAGCTAATTTGATAAAAGCCACTTTATCACACGATTTGTGCAAATCCTTTCTCCAGAAATATGAGTTGTTGAATAATTTTGTGATATATATTCTAAAAAAAGTAAATAAAACATAATTAATTCTAAAATTAAAAATATCGTAAGACATTTTTTATTTAAATAAAAAAAACAAAAAAGTATACACACACACACACACACACACACACACGCACGCACGCACGCACGCACACACGCGCGCACACATATATGTATATGCAAATGAAGCCATATTAAAGCATTTTTTCAGATTTTATAAATATATTTAACCTATATAATTAACTTAAAAAAATTAAAATATATATTGTAAATTAGGTTTATGTACATTAACTGTGCAATTTATGTACATTAACTTCTCATTAGAATCAGTATCTTATTTTACTTACATACTTCTCTAGAAATTAAACTTGTTTAGAATGTTACTTGTATACAGGTTATAAATAAATCCTGTGCATTCTTAAGTCTGGTAAGGGACATTCATCATGAATATATTCACACACACATTACTTTCTATAGAGTCATTAATAGCATGTGAAATATCACAAGCAATATGCAAACGGTAAAGTGGAAATGATAATTATATGTGTATCTTGATGTGTTCCTTCAATATAGCTTTGCCTTCAAATCTTTCTTCGCAGATTTCGCAGACAAAATCGTCTCCATCGTCGCTGTCGTGATGATACTGTATAATAACATGTGACGTTTCGTTCGGCATTAAAGAGTCTTGTTCGTTTTTAATATGATTCTTTCCCTCTTTCAGAGTTTCAACGTCCATAGACATATCTGCGCTATTTATCTGTACGATTTGACTGGAATAATTCTCATGGCCTTGCGGATTTGGTATCGCTAGAACGGGTAGCGATTCGTTCTGCTTCGATATTATATTTAAAGTGTTGTCCTGTTTAGATTCAATCAAATGTATCGTGGGCATATCATTCTGCCCGACTGTTTCATCGAGTGTATCAGATTCTGCGGACATAATGTTCGTCGCGTCGTTTGGCTTGTCTATAGCAATCATATCGAGAGGATCCGTTTGATCTTGTTCTACTTGGATTACCTGGATATTCTCATCTTCTTTGCCATCCACAATGAATCGTATATTGCTATGCTTGAGCTCGGATATCGCTATGAAGCCGTCACTACGTTTCTCCGCGGCAACTACAACAAACGCGTTGTTTTGCTTCTCATTTATATCATGCATATCGTCTGATTTATCAGCTGTATCCGTGATGGATAATAAGGCTTCGTTTTGCTCTGCTTTCTGCATAAAGTCCAAGTTCTGTTCCGTCTGTGTGTTCACGTTACACGACGATGACTTTGACGACTTTTTCTTTGCTGATTTCGACTTTGGAGAGGCATCGTTATTAGTTTTCGCCTTTGCTTCAGCTATCATCTGATCCGAATGCTTGACGATGTGCGCGCAGAGTTCGTCGCGATCCTGATTCAGAGCACCGCAAAGCGGACACTGATACGGAGGACTCCCTTCCGTTTCGTTTTTCCCTGCTGCGTGAACCCACCGAACATGTTCGCGCAGGACTACCTTCTGATTAAAAGCTCTCGAGCATAATGGACACACGTGCGGTCTCTCCCCTGTGTGAATTCGCTCGTGTTTCCTCAAAGTTCCACCGTCTCGAAACGCCTTCCAGCAATATTTGCAACCGTACGGTCGTTCACCAGTATGTGTACGATTGTGTATTAAGTACCCCTGACGAGACGAGAACGTTTTCGAACAGGTATCGCATTGAAAATGGGCCGGACTTCCGGCGTGCGTTCTACCGTGCTCCCAAAGACCCTGTCGCGACACGAAGCTCTTTCCGCATTCCATGCAAGTAAATGGCGAATCTCCAGGATGTACTGACAACCTGTGCTCGTCCAGCTCGTTCTGCTTCTCAAATTGCGAGCCGCACACCTCGCACGAGTGAGTCTTCTTGCGATGAATCCATTGGTGGCGAAACATCTTCTGCTTGGTCGTGAACTTCTTTCCGCACTCTGAGCAAGCGTGCTTACCCCATTTATTATTAGATACACCTTGTTCGATGTTGCTTTGCATTATTTTCTTGGCGCAGGTGATTTGATGGGTCGTCAAGTGATTTTCGTCCTGAAATTGTTTGTCGCAGTACTCGCACTCGATCGGCATATTCCAGTTGTTCTTCGAAGTATGAATCTTTTCGTGAGATGTCAAAGCGGTCGCACGAGAAAATTTCATTCCGCAATGCTTACATGTGTACTGCTTGCTGTTATTCATTTCGGCTTCTGCGTAATCTTGTTTATTCGTATTATTGCACCTGTAAAACGTCTCGACTTTGACTATCCCATCGGGAGTGTTGAACGAATTTATCGTTATGTTATACTGTTGACTGTTATTTATGGAATCATTGATATTATTTTGCTCGGTATACTCGGTAAATTGCGTCATTTCACCATTGGGCATCACTGTAAACTCTTGCAGCGTATCCATCTTGGTATCCTGATTCGGTATTGAAGTAACTATCGATTGTCCGCTATTAAAATTGTATGACGAGACCGGCCATTGAACTTGACACACATCATAGTTTTGTACAGACTCGGTAGATGAAGAGGATAATACCACCTGAGAAGTATTCTGTGAATCAGGCTGGTTCTCCGGCCATTTTCTGAATGTCTCCACTGGCTGGGACATATTATTACTCTGAGACTGCATGATGGCTCGTCCCGCAACATATGTGTGTATCTTCATGTGATTGGACAAGCTAGAAGGTCTCTGGAAGTCCGAGCCACAAATAGTACATTTGTGCGGTCGTTCAACATGTTGCGTGTGTGCCTGTATCGTATGCGACTGCAAACTCTGCTTGGAACGGAACAAGTTACCACATGTTCTGCATGCATGAGGACGATCTACTTGATGGCAAACCATATGATTATTCAAATCAATCTTCCTTTCAAATCTCTCTCCGCAAGTGGTGCATGATAGCTTGGACGTTGACTGACATACGGTCTGATGTTCAACCATTTCTTCTTGGGTGAAGAGACGTTTACAGACTGGGCAATTGATCTTCTTGTCCTCGAAGCACGGATACATACCACCCAGTTGACGTAGAGCTTCCACAGCCATGGATTCGTCGTCGCCTGATGTATACTGCTGCTGTTCCTCCTGCTTGATGTACATCGGATACACTACCTGAGTGTCCTCCTCTTCTTCCGACTGTTCCGCAAGGATCTCGACGGTACCTTGTGACTCTACAATATCAGTATTAGCAGTATTACCGACCGTGACCTCTGTAAGGCCTTCCTGGAGAACACATTCGTCGACTTGCTCGCATATCTCCTCGTGAGATATCATGTTTTCCTCTATAGCATCGTGCACTTCACCGAGGGGAAACGTCACATAATGTTCTGCCTCGTGAGTCTCCATTCTGCTTGCTACTTAAATTACATCAACATATATTAACAAAACGTATTATAACGTGCACGACGATGCTCGAGGAACCTAGTTTCACCTCAACTCTCAAGTTAGGTCTTCTAGGTTAAGTTGGGGTTTATCATACCTGGACGTCGCGTACTCGTGTTTATTGCTCTATTAGACGCCTGTGACACGTCACAACGATTATCGTGCACGATTTGCAGCCGCTGAATAATATATATTCCTTTTTTCGTTCTGTGAGAATACGGGTACCGACGGGTATCGACCTGTACAGAAAGAAAGATATACAGTTTTACATTTATGATTTATAAAAGTGTATTTGCAGTGATTTGAAGATGCGTACGACAACGTGCGGAGAAATTTCCGAAAAAAATGAATTAAGTCATTTCGATGATTCAATTAACACTATCAGCTGTAATACTGCGAGGTTATTCATAGAATAGTGCCCCATATCGGGCACTGCCTGAAGTTGCGCGATAGTGAACGGTTTTTCGATAGAAGAACGAGAACTCTCGATACTTTCAAATAATTAAATATCGTTATATATCCGTATCCGTTGAAATATCTGATTTTTTTTGGATTAACTAGAAAAGATATACAATAAATGATAAGTGATAATTAAAAAGATTTTGAAAATAATTAATTTTCTTTCATATATTTACAAGTTATATTTCTTGCTGCTGTTTAAATGAAAATTACTCGCTACGAAGAAATAGATACAGAAAAAAAGAGCAATAAAAGAAGTAAATCTAAGATATTTTCTTAAAGATCTGCATTTTATTTTATACTTCTGTCTTCAAAGTGAGATGGAAAACTAATGTAAAGTGTAAAAAGTGCAAATAAAAGGATTAGAACTTAAGGTGCAATTTCACGCAGCGTCAAAACGCTGGCGGCTCTCCCCACTCTGACCTAGAGAACCTCTAGTAGAGAGAATCGACAACTTGGTCATGTGACTAGCTACACCGTGATTGGCTGGCAAGAATACGTATGGATTAAGATATTGCGACGCCAATGCATTTGTCAGAACGGATGTTCAGCTGATGATGGTAACACATATGAGGTTAGTGATCGTTAATTACAATAGTAATTGTGTTTTTTAAAACTGATTTTATATACTTATATTTGTTATATATATATTTGACGAAATGTTTATTAGGAGAAATTATAAATAAACTTTTATTTATATTTTCTCCTTACATAAGAAATATATATTTAGGTATTGAAATTATATATGTTATTGATAGTTTGTAGATGCAATTACTTGGTGACACGCAGAATTTTTAATCAATTTATTGTACTTATATATATTACAGGCAATATAACGTAATATACATTCATGATTCACCATGCCATCGTATTGCTCTGCATACAAGTGTTTCAACAATAACGATCAAGGCTATGCATCAGATACTCGTGTGATGAAACTGTTTTTTTTTAACTTTCCATGACAGTTCTTTCGATCCTCTGAGGAACACGTACAAAAACGAGATGGAACTGAATCAAATTTTACTCATTTGCGTCCAGCAACAAATTCAATTTCAGAAGGCTTAAAATGTACCTGCAAAGAAAAAATTACAAATATGTTATGACTCTAACAGTATATTATTACATGTTTATCTTCTAAAGTATAAAATCAGAGAATACTACACATAACTACTAACTTCGCAAAGTTTTTGAGAACTGCTAGGTGACCAGTTTTTGCCCCTTCCTACTGCAGCAATCCATTTTCTTTTTTAAAATTTCATCACGCGGGTATCTGACTAATGCATAGCCTTGATCGCTATTGTTGGAACACTTGTATGCAGAGCAATACGATGGGATGGTGAATCATGAATGTATATTACGTTATATTGCCTGTAATATATATAAGTATTATACAATAAATTGATTAAAAATTCTGTGTGTCACCAAGTAATTGCATCTACAAACTATCAATAACATACATAATTTCAACACCTAAATATACATTTCTTATGTAAGGAGAAAATATAAATAAGAGTTTATTTATAATTTCTCCTAATAAACATTTTGTCAAATATATATATAACAAATATAAGTATATAAAATCAGTTTTAAAAAACACAATTATTATTGTAATTAACGATCACTAACCTCATATGTGTTACCATCATCGGTTGAACATCCGTTCTGACAAATGCATTGGCGTCGCAATATCTATACGTATTCTTGCCAGCCAATTATGGTGTAGCTAGTCACATGACCAAGTTGGCGATTCTCTCTACTAAAGTTTCTCTACTCTGACGATTCTGATCTAGGGTTATTAAATGTCAGGTTTTGAACCGGATTGTTAGGTATTCAGAAGTCTTGTCCGGTGATATGTCAAACCGGACGTCATATGTCCGGTTTTTTGGTAATCGTCGCGGATGGACGAGGTCCATCAAAATCAACAGAATGGAAATTGAATTGATCAAAGCTGAATTACTTACAGTTAATTTTGACATGATATGTAATGAAATCGTAAATTATGTGAAATCTATAAAACCAAATATATTAAAAGCAGTAAAAAGTGTGTACAGAGAAGTACAATTTATCAAATAATTTTATGAGCGTTAAGTCATTATAATTAATTCATTATAAGTCATTATAATTATTTAATGTTTTAACAAATGTAAAATATATTTTAGTTTAATGTGTTGTTGAACATGTTAAGAATTTTAACAATGTTAAATTTTACATGTATGAAACATGTGTTAATTTTGCTTTTTTATCAATAAACTATATTTTATATTAAACATAGTTAGTTAATGTTTATGTATAAACCAAATTCTGGAACAGATTTTCCCTTCG
>NW_017256980.1:25091-60397 GCF_001594055.1 Mycetomoellerius zeteki | reverse complement strand
TCATAGAGGGTCAGAGTGGGGAGAGCCGCCAGCGGCCAGCGTTTTGACGCTGCGTGAAATTGCACCTTTATCGTAAAGAGTGGCAAACTTCGTAGTATTTATCTGCTGATGACATAAGTTTCAAAGGTTATATTTCTGACTGACATAAACATTATTACTGTGCGATTGTAATTGTAATAACTTTCTTAAGTAATGGCAACCTTTAATCAGAACATAATTACACAAATAGATAATAATTGATAAACATAGTTTCTAATTAAATATAATTACCATTAATTTTATCAACATTTGATTAAAATTCGTGTTATCATGAAGAACGAGAAGGAAGAAACTTTAGCAGGATGGAAAATTATATGGTGTTTATTCAAATTATTCGGTTTTTCAATCATCATTCCTTGGTTGGTGTATCATTTTTATGATATTATGCTGCAAAAGCGGAAGAGAGCAGCTCTTGGTAACAAGGTAATATCTTGTAGTTTTTAAAAAATTTTGTTATAAGTATAAAATATGAGCAAAGTATCTCATTGTGTATGTGAAGAATATGTATGTGAAGATTTAAATATTTCTGTGGATACATTTATGTTATATTTTATGAAATTCAGGTTGTTATGATAACTGGCGCTAGTTCTGGCTTAGGAGAAGCTTTAGCTCATACATTCTATAGCTTGGGTTGCAGAATTATCTTGGTATCTCGTAGAAAAGAAGAATTAGAGAGAGTAAAGAATGATTTAATGAATACTCATCAAGTATGTAACATAATACACATTTCAATAGGTAAATTTATTGGATATCAATTATTCTGCTTTCCTTTCAGACAATTCCAATGTATCCACCTATTGTTCTATCATTAGATTTAACTGATATTAATAACTTGAAAGATGAAGTGTCAAAAACTATAATGATACATAGCAGAATTGATATTTTAATTAATAATGCTGGTATTTCATATAGAGGAGAAGTTATTGACACAAATGTCGATATAGATATAAAAGTCATGTTATCGAATTATTTCTCTCAGGTTGCATTAAGCAAAAGTAAGTATATTAATTAAGAGATTTATATAGACTACTGCATATAGGTTAATAATTCGTTATTGATTTACAGTTGTTCTTCCATACATGATAGAGCAAAAATCTGGTCATATAATAGGTATAAGTAGTGTGCAAGGGAGAATCGCTATTCCATTTAGGTAAGTATTCAATTATAAGTCTATATCTATTCTTTTTTCGATTAATTGCTCAATTACTAATTTTTAGATCTGCATATACTGCATCTAAGCATGCATTACAAGCTTGGTACGATACTGCAAGAGCAGAGCTATCTGACAAAAATATAAAATTTACAGTTGTCAATCCAGGATATATTAAAACATCTCTTTCTCTTAATGCCTTGACAGGAAATGGGCAAGTTTATGGAAGTAAGTAACTATGTTCTTAACAGAAATGTTAAATGTGTCTTAATATAGCCTCTCATATATGATTTTTTAATTTGCATCATTTTATTATAGTAATGGATAAAACAACTGAAAGTGGTTTTCAACCAAAGTATGTAGCTGAATGTATTTTAAAATCTATATTGAAGCAAGAAAAGGAAGTTACTATTGCATCGTTTTCTCCAAAGTGTGCTATAGTACTTAGAACTCTGTTCCCTTCGCTTTATTTCTGGATTATGCAAAAGCGTGCGAGAAAATTAGCACGAGACAAATAATATCATTTTGATTAAGTATCGGTAGTATTTTACAGATAACGTGATTGTTTTTTATTTATCGTAGAATTATGTATATATATATGGTAAAATAAAAAAATAGTGTAATTATATAATTTGACAGAGGTTACAGATAGAATTTTATAACATTTTATATAATCAACTTTCGAGTTGTTATGTTCATTCATATATATATAGCAAGGGATAGCAGTTAAATAAAATACACTATTCAAAAGTATATTTTATTTATATCGTAGTCACTCTCTGACTAGTGGAGTATCTTTACATTATGTACACTTTATTATTATGAACTTTTAATTGAAACTGACGCTGAAAAGATATCGAGTGTGCTATCCATCTCTTGATATAAGGCTCATAAAATCAATGAAATTCTAATATTTTAAATTTTAAGTGATAAAAAAAGATCTCAATTATAAACAATCGTTTAATAATTATTTGTAAAATATTCAAATATATATTATAATGTAAAGACAAAATACAGGATCATATGTAATTAAATGTATGATAAAAATATATAAATTATTCACACACAAGAGTGATAGATAGCACATTTATATATAGTACTATTCAATGTGTTATTAAAATTATCATTTTTTAAATTGTTAACACTTCATTTAATTTTCTCTATTTATTTAAGTGGTACAAACTTACTTAAAATATAACAATTTTAATAAGACTTGAAAAAATATGTCTACCATAATAAAATCTTAGTCGTCATGACAGATTTAGCCATTCCAATATCCCATATATTGATCACATTTTCATATGCCTTCCTTAAGTTGTATTATATATCTATTCTTTACTTTAATATAATAAAATAGATTATGTAAAGAAACGCGATAAAAATTTATATTATATTATAAAATATAACTAAACGTAATATTAAACGTAACATCGAGCGATTACATACATTAATCACTACATAATATTTATGTAATCACTATGCAAACGGTTCTGGTATGTAGTTACATTGTATACATAAATATAGAATGCAATTACAACATTCTTGAGGCATACTGAAAAAACTGTAATGTACTTTAAATAAAACTTGATTACATTTTTTGTTATAATGTAATTTTTTGTTAGTAATAGTAAGCTTGTTCTGTGCAATGGACTTTCTTTTCTAGTATATATTGTAATTTTTGTTAATTTAACATATTTAAAAAAACAAGTCTTTAATAGAAATACGTTCAGCACGTTCCTGCGCTTTTCATGTATAAAATATAATTCTTTAGAACGAAATCCAAATGTATGGATTTCCAGATGTTGATCTTACAATTTTCGTTTCTTAAATTTTGTGCTATATTCATTACATAACGATATTTTAAAATATAATAAAGTATATCTGTTATCATTCTAAGGTTGATTTGTAATTTCTACAGCAATGTTCAGAATTATATACACTGTTCACCTTTTGAGCTCCTGTGTCGATGTACACACAAACGAGAATGTTTCATTCGTACGATCATAAATTTTATATCACGTGATGAGAGTTCACATAATGTTATGTACAGATTTTTAACTTTTGTTATCGTTAAACATTTATAGGAATGTTTGCGACGCCAACTTTCATTTGACGGAGTTAATGCAAATAAGTTTCGTTATGTGTTTCATCACACGCACTTGTGATGAAAAAAGTACATATTTTATTCTATATTTATGATTAGTAAAATAAAATCTAAAATTGAGTTTTTATGGTCAATATATCTTTCTGATATCTAGTTCAATATAGATTGTTTTGTTGGGTGAGAAAATCTAGGCAATATACCCTTTGACATATCATACGTATTGTATTCTCTCTCTACCTATTTTATTTACAGTCTAAAAATACATAATGCTAAATCCATATGTACTATTGTAAATTTAATCATTCTAAGAACACTTATGTCAATATTTCTTTTTCTTCTTTATAGAGACTGCATGGTCTTTCCAGCTTTGCAAGTTATTTTTGAAAATTTTATCAAGATGAAGATCATAAAGAGCAACGATCTCAAATTATATGCCAATGTAAAAGCTCGGATAAAATCTGGCTTTCTTTACTTGTATTTATGTGGTTTAGTCATCACATAAGCAGCATTCACCTGCGAGGTAGTATCAAAAAGTGTTATAAGTCAATCGTCAAAATGAGAGAATACATTGTGTTATAATATACCATGGCATGAGAATAAATGAGTTTGCACGTTTCCTTTCAGTTAAGAAATTCTGTAGGCCTACTACTATGAAACTCGACATCATGTGGCCTACCTTATTATTTCATTCTGATCTATAAGTCAAAACCAATGCCAGTAATAATTTTTTTCACTTGAACGCCTGATATACTCTCCAGGCAGTAATGCCAAAGGCTGTCAATGCAATAGTCGTATGAAGAATTCGTCTCCTCTTATCATCTTTCCTTACGAGAAACGTCGGAGACGACGGACCTAGAACAGCTAATAGTTCAACGTGTGGTAATTTGCTGGTATCAGTCTCTACTTGGTACTGGCAGCAGGGATCAAATTGCCAAGAAACTGTATATAATCCGCAGGTTATAACTGACGTAAAACCTAGTGGACCACAGATGTACGGTCGATCGCCCCAAACTAATCCTGTAACAAATATTGTAAAATATATTATTAATTAGCAATATATGTAATTTTAAGCCATGATGAGTTAACATATAATTGTAACATATACATATGATATTGTAATACTCTCATATAATTTATTAAGAATATTATAAAAATAGAGCTATCCAAGATTTAGAATTTTAGGCTTGATGTATATAATGCTTGTAATTTTCTTTATTCTTAATGGAGATAGGAAAAAGAAAGCAATAAGCAATGCTGATACATTCAAGTCTAAAATTAAAAATCCTGAACATCTCTCTGTAATAACAACTATAATAATGTGTATGAGAAGACTTTTTATATAAATTAGACAAACCTGTGGCGATTGCAGCAAGACCCGACAATGCAGCGGTCTTGTGAAGACAATTTCCTACCGCTATCCATCTGGAGGTTTCATCACCTAATTTCGACGGTTCGATAACGATTAAACTGCATTCTGATTCTAGCGCTCGCTCTAACTCGTATTCAAATGTCTCATGGGCATTTTCACTGTCGTACACTTCTCTGATAATGGCAACATTAGAGGATTCATCTCTACAAGAAAAAGAAACAAATGTATGAGCTAATACCCAGATAACATGGAACATTCCAAGAATGTCACAGTAATATTGTAATGTTACTGCAACATTGACTGAATTCAGTAAAAAAAGCAGCTTGGCAACTTTTGTAAGACTTTTTAACACGATTGATTTATAAATTTAGAGTGAGAAACCAAGGAAAAGATCAATCATATTTAAGAATTTTACAACAGTCGCAAAGCTGCTTTTTTTGCTGAACGCAGCTATTGCTTTAATGCTCCATGCTATTTAAGTACTTTCTAACCCGATGTTGTATTTTGCAACATAATTGCGTTTGCAATATTTATGTAATTCGCTTCAGCGTGCCAGGGTCATTTCTATAAGTGTAAAATCTTTTGAAAAATAAATAAATAAATAAATTGTTCTCATATAAAAGGGATTGGTTTGGAATTCATTTATAATCTTATGTATACGCTACATGTAATTGCGATTTATGCATCATAAAGTGCCCTGTAAACAACATTAAATCCTGGCCTCTTTGAGATTTCTTCCTTTCATGTATTATGTAAGACACAGATTATAGTTCACAGTCAATCGATACGTAAGATTTGTTTTGATCGCGTACTATGTGTCGTCCTGGCGAGATTAATTGTAAGATCAAAGCCGTGTATTTTGTGCGGCCTCGCGATTAGATTCTATTAATTATGACAATAACGAGATGAGACGCGTATACACACACACACACACATATATATATATATATTAAAGATCTGAGAAAGAGAACGATAGTGAAAGTGACAGAAGCCGATATGAGCCGCTCCAACGAAGTGCGATGAATCGGAATCGCGACTAAAAATCTCCTCTGCGTCCCACAAAATCGCGCCGAACGTTGTCTCGAAATCAAGAATTTAATGTTCCTCGAAGTATTCGGAGTCACGCGAGGCCTAGAGATTTATTAAAGATTAACTCGCTGCGCGTTGCCGCGGTGACTTTGAGGTTAATTCCGTTACAATGGCGACGGGGGATCGCGTCGCCGAGACATCGGTCCGGCGACATTTCTCTCGCGCGGGAGGCGTCGAGACGCCGCGGACGACGGCGGGGAATAATCCCATCTACGAACCTGTCACCAGCTTCATCTACCATCTTCACCGTCGATCCCGCAGATACTGAAACGGCGGCCTGCATCGGACCGGAAGAAAAAGCATGACTCGTCGAACCGAACGCAAAAATCAGCTGTTGGGCGCGCGCGAGCGCGAGTCACTCGCGCGACTCCGGCGGTTCCGGCGATTTTAAATTTTTTTTTTTGATATGGCGGTGCCGGTTTGAACGTTTCGCATCCTTCGTTTCCGGTTTCAAACGAGCCCCGAAAAAGCAAGTGCGCGATTTATTTCTCCGATCGTAATTTCGGGCGTTAAACTTGTCGTACCGCGAAGGCCTTGAACGAGCGACAAAATAAATTTCTATCGAAATGTAATATCTGTAAGGTATAAATTATACTTTAGAAGCGGACGGGTGTTAATTAATTGTAGTATTTGATATTAATCGTGCGGTTAGGAATATAGAAGAATCGATCGTGCCTCCATTTGATGACGTATTTCGATTCTCGAATGGGTCAAAGTTAAATTTTCCAAATTAAATCCTAGAAAAAGTCAATTAAAGTATCTATATAACTATTTATACGTTTCCGTGCAAAACAAAGTTAATTTATATTACGATTTTAGAAGAAACATGGGAAATTAATTTAAATAATGTATATAACCGCATTTAAAATTCTTCTAAATAATTTTAATGCACGGTATAATTATTATATATCAATCCAAATTTAATTTAATTCAACTTAAACTGTTTAATTTCATTTAATTTAAATTGTGTGTTACTATTATTTTTTCAAAAAATTATCGATCGGAGGTTGCGCTACCTTTAGATGCAGTACTGTCTCTTTACGCCATATATTTGAATTTTTCAACACACGAACGGAGTGAACGGTTCGCTATCAAACGCGCGTCACGCTCCGTTTCTTAAATGTCGGTTTTCGAAGATTCACGCGAATTATTTCAACAAAGAAACGTGAAAGTCTGTTTCCCTGCATTTCCTCTCGTTCTTGGTATTGAACACAGATATTTACGAAAAAGTGAGAAATGGAATAGAAACAAAGAGTACGGAAGGTACGAATGAGACGAGTCGACTTTACGATAAGTACATGACTAATCCATTTGTTTCGTTCGTACTTTTTACGCATTCCGCGTTTCAAGCGTGAGACGAAATGCGCGTATTTACGTGAAGGAATTACGTGAAGGGAAAAGGGATAGCGTTGTAGAAAATATTGAAAAAGTTAAGAAACGTGGCTACAATTTATCCCGTGTTCATTCAGGGTTGCTACAAAACTGGAAATCATGGAATTGTCAAGGAAATTGGAAACGATTACGGAAATCAGGAAAAAGTCAGGCAATTTTTCAAAACTATGTAGAAAAATTAAATTCTTGGCTTTAATACATCACATTTACGTAGTTTTGGAATATTACCGATTTAACATTAAATTGCAAAGTAATTTACATTGTAATTTAAATTAATCTCTCAACAGAATATTATAACGGTTTCCAAATCAGGATGAAAATACATAAAATTTCGAAATATTATTAAAAAGTCCGCGAAAATCATGAAACTTTGTTTGGAAATCAGGACAAAGTATTCGAATTTTAGAATGAAGAATCTGTGACAGTCCTGTTATTTTTAGAATTAGGAAAGTTTATAAGTTACTTTTTATGTTAGTTACATGTAATTGTTACAGAAATTGGGTACAAAAAGTAATAAAAATAGTAGCAAATGATAAAATATAATATAAAAAACGAAGTACCCGAACTTGCTATATTTAATTTCTATAATATAATAAAAAGTAATTTATAAGTAACTCTTGTAAAGTAACTTTTCCAATCCTGCAGAGCTATTCCGTAACTCTTAACGCAAGTTTCGTTAGCGTTATAACATCGTTGCGCAGCTTTTTTATCATGGTAAAAAAACTTTACAGAATAGAGGTCCTGGTTATTTTGCAATTCCAGGAATCGCCCGTGAATTTCGAGCGAAACGAGCGCGCGGAATGTCGATAATAGCGGAAGTTGATGCGATTACGCCGTGGCGGCGCGACAGGCGGGGAACTACATTCGCGATCGGGCTGCGCGTAGGGCGCTGCGCACAGTGTGTTCCGCGGTCGATCGGACGAGAGAGTCGGCCGAGCGGGCCGAGGCGCGCAGATAGAATTAAACGGAGCGAGATCGCAGATGGACGTTTGCGCGAGCGCACTGTCACGGGCAGCGCGACGCTCCGTGTCGTCGTCGTCGTCGTAGTAATTATCCTCGTGTCGTCGCGTCCTATCGTATCGTATCGCGCGGGTGCGTTTCTACTACGCGAGATTAAGATTTTACGCGCCCCCGCCGCGGCCGGATTCCGTCGCGGTTGACATTCGGCCGGAGTGAACGGAACGAACGCGGAATCGTTCCCTGGTGTCGACCCGCGACGCACCGAGGTGACACCCTCGAATTCGTGGGTGTTCCTCGTTTTCCTCGCGTCAAATCGCGGGGATGTCGATAATAATTTCGAGCGCTCCGAAGTGCGCCGCGCGTGATCGCGGTAACTGCGTGAAGTCGGCACACGTGCGCTCGTCCCGCGTCTGCGCGCGGCGAGTGACATGTTTTCGAATGTCCGACGACGGCGTTCGGCAGCGGTTGACGATTCGCGTGACGATCGGCGGCGTGAGCGGATTCGGAGCGACGGCGTGAATCCACGTGCTCCACGGGAGTGTCGAGCAGCGGTACGCGAACGGCGTGGAGAGGAGTGGCGAGGTCGTGGCCGCTGCGCCGCGCCGCGCCGCGTCGATCGACGGGGGAATACGTACGGGAGAGGAGCGTGAGTAAGTGTGTGAGTTTACGCGCCGCCGGGTGGGGGTGAGGCGAGGGTTTCGACCGGATCCGCATTGCACTGACAGTCGACGAGGAGTGTGTTGTACGCGAGGGTGTATATATACACGGCTGCGCTGCGCTCACCCGCGGCTGCCGTGTGAGTCGCGCGAGGTGCGATCGTAAACACGCAACGCGACGTAACGTGCGAGGACAAACACGTCGCGACGTAATCCCCGATATATCCAGCCGGACTGCAACGTTTCCTCGCGATCGTTACCGCGAGGAAGAGATCCGCTTCGAGAACTCGGAGAGAGAGAGAGAGAGAGAGAGGGGGAGAGAGAGGAAGAGAGACTGTCGCGATTTTCCTCTGACTCCGAAATCGTCGAGTGCGTCGACAAGTGCGGGCGTTTTCGGGAGTGGCGTTTTATCGCGTCCACGTCGCGCTCCGGAACGACTCGCGAGTGACATTCTCGCTGGGAACAGCTGGGCGGCGAATCTCCCGGCGGAGCATCATCGGCGCCCGTTCATCGACGCGTCAACGACCTCCGGGACTCCGTTCGCGATCCCGTAAAGGAGTTCTCGTCGGAGTGGTGCGCGAGATCGCACGGTGTGTTTCGCGTTAACGTGACGAAGGCGCCACGCGCCTCGTCCGAAGGACTGGCGCGCGCGCGCGCGTGACCCTGGGCGTGAAAGTGACACTTGCGCGAAGCACAAGCGGGAGTAAACACTTCCTGGAAATAGCGGTTCCCGACGACTTACGCTCGCCGCGAGGAACGGAACCGGTGCCGGTGCGCGAGCAACGGAAGGGAAACCGGGGTGACCGAGGTGTCCAAGGTGGCGGATCCGCGGCGGTGAAGGCGAGAAAAGGTACATAGAAGGAAGGAAGGAAGGCGATGCTGTGCCTCGACTGCGATTGCGGTTAATTCGCACGTGTCGCGATATGTCGGGTGGCACGGCGGGCGGCGGCAGTGTCCGCGGCACCGGCGCCGAGTGCAGGAAGTTCGCGCCGAACATATTCAACAAGAGCAAGTGCAGCAGCTGCTTCAAGCAGAAGGAGGAGCACAGCGCTGAGGCTCTGGAATGCAACAGGGTGAGTTTTGCTTGATGGACTCCTTTTATCTTCCTTCCACCGTGACCCTCTTCTTCGCTCTTTTTAAGGCTCCTCCTCTTTCGCTACCGCACTCACATCTTCTCTCTTTATTCCTCTTTCTCTCGCTTACATAACTATGTATATACGTAATTATAGTCATTGAATGTTAATCCGAAAGATTCTCTTTTGGCGAGCAAAAGGCAGGAGCAAAAATATGCAGTTCGGGAAGGTATATTTATTATACATATAATACATTACGTATACATGTATACTTATTATACATCATCGCGACTATGATAATGTCTTTCGAATCTAAAAAAGCTTCTTAAATCTTTATTAAAAATATTCTAGCTCTCCCTGACTTTATTTAGAACAGAATTTAGTACACAGACGACAAGTTTAATAATTAATGTAATTTAAAGATTTAATTTTTTCACGAGGCATACATAGAAAGGATGATTTTGCTAAAATATCTAAAAAAAATAGCTGTAGATATAGATTTGAAAATTTTGTTGAACCACCAAAATAATTATACAAAACGCTCAAATTGGTTGCTAGAATGTCAAAACTTTTTGCAGCATTGCTCATCAAGCTTGAGATATCTTCGTAGTTATTTTGAAGATCCAATGAAACTCTTTTCAGATCTATTATATCTAGTTAAATGTTTTAGATACTTCAGTAAAATTGTTCTTTCCGTGTGCTTGTTGGTCCTTAGAAATCTTGCGTTCTAACAATAAGACATGATAATGTTTCTCTGATTTTTCTCCATATCACACACACACTCTCTGTCTTCTTTTCTCTCTCTCTCTCTCTCTCTCTCTCACTCGTACTCGAGCAGAGTACGACTCTGCTCGGCTCTTTTCTTTCTCGCTCACCCTCGAATTCCTTTCTGAGATCGAAGAGGAACGGCGAGAAGGAATAGAGGTCCTGCCGCTGTCAGGATGTCGACGTTATGTAAGATCCGTCGTGGCCGTCGTTCACAAATCGCCTCGTGAACGCGACGTACGTTTCGTTTACTTGTCCTTCAAGCGACATAGATCTTCCGGCTCGTTTGCATCACGACAGTCGCGGTTCATTAACTTTACCTTAGCCATCGCGCTGCACCTTTCTAAATTGATATGAGTAAAAATGATAGTTTATTCAATTGACGTTACAGTGCCGCAAACACGTCGCCACTCAAATTATTACGTAATCTACTAGTATCGTGTATAAAGTCCGAAGCGAGTAAATGTTCCGGCATTGAAAATAGATACGATAGGTGCTTGCTAACAAGAGACACAGATGACATAGTGGGCGGTATTTATAGTCCATTCTTATTTTAAGACCGTGTCTAACAGTAATGTTTTAAAATTTTAAATGCTAATATGATTCTCTGATTTACTGAATTTTATTAAATATTTGTTTAAATATTACTAACGAAATATTTACTTACAGTAAATAAACATTTATTTAAAATAAAAATTATATTTAAATTAAATAAATATATGTTTAAATTTAATAAATATTTCGTTAGTACTATCTAAACTAATCTTTAATAAAATTCAGTAAATTTTTTTTTCAATGTTAGTTTATCTTACATCTTAAGACTACTTAAGATGGTCCTAAATATAAGATCCGATTATGAATACCAGTGTAACATAGTGAATCATAAGATTTTTGTTTTTTGTCAATGTTAAACAAAGATGATATGATCACTGCGTCATACAGTATCGCTTGCTGGAAAGCATCAGATATATGAGATAGAGATTTCAGACAATTGCGAAATTTCGCATGAATTTGTATGTATGTATAATGATTATCGTTTGCGGATTACGTTGAGATCTCGCGTTGCTTCGTAAGCCCATATCTTTTTATGACGGTTAATCGTATAGTATAACGAGCAACAATTACGTGATAATCTAAAGGCACGTCTTAGATAAGTATATTGTAAAACCTGGTGCTACAAAGAAATTGTTTGAAAGTAAAAGAAAATTTATCTTAACATCGTTGAGTATGAATTTAGTCTGTACATTGGATAAACGAATTAGTGATTTCCTTAAAAATATATTAGTCATACAGTTCCTGCAAAAAATTTGAATTTAGAAATAAATTACAATTTATATTTATCATAAAAATAAATTATTAAAACTGTATAAGATTTCAATTATTTTGTATGAGTTTGTATGACTTTAAATAATCAAGATTATTTAGCTTATAAAAAAGCATGATTATTATATGATTACTTATGCAAAGTAAAGTTTTGTATAAAAAGATTGAACGAATACAATCTAAAAAAAAATTTACAAATAGCAGTCTGAGTTGATTCTCGTGTATCATTAATCAAATTGGTGATATCGATGTAAATTTAGTTTTAATATAAACAAATTTATTAAAATGTATTGCATAAAAGAATTTACAATGATTGTACTGTACGTTGCAAATAATAATTAGAAATGAAAATAGTATATTAATGGACATTTAACGATGTTATTAGAAATACTTAAAAGAGAGAGATATGGTCTTTAATTTGAAAATGCGTGCAAGGTATCGCTGCGTCATGATCGAGAATACAAATACGTCTTTCGATGCGAGTGTATGTCAGAACGAGAAAGAAATCTTTATAGTTCTGCTTTTTTCGTCTCGTATAATTTTTATTTACAACAAGATCTTCAGCGAACAGTGAACGGGCTCGTGAAAATCATATGGGAAAGAGAAATATATACAGAGATATAGAGAGAAAGACAGAGAAAAAAAGAGGGGAGAGAGAGAGAGAGAGAAAGAGAAAAAGAGAGAAGAGAAAGAGGAAAGAAAACGAAATAAGAACATTAAAAATCAATTCGCGTTGTACGATATCGAGGATAGAAGGAGATTGTGATAGCGGAATCGTTGTCATTCCGTAAATGATGCGTATTTTTTCTGTGTACGTAAAATCGCTTTTTTATACCCGATCGTCACTTTACCGTTTGTTTTAATGCTTCATTAACTGTCGAAGTTAATTGTGCTATCTTTTAACTAAAGTTATAATGACGCAATGAATTGTCGTTTTCACGAAATTACATTTTTAGTATTTTCATGTATAATGTAATGTTCGATTTTTTTTTCATTCTTTTATGTTATTTAATAAATTTCATGGTGACGATCTTATACATGCGCTGAAAAGAGAATCCGATAATATCTATTAAATGTTGAGTGAAATTAAATTGAAATTTTGGATAAATATTTATTCTATTTTTATCATATTAGATAAACAAAAATATTTAATATATTTCAAGGCAAGATTGAAGACAAGATAAAATGCCAAAATAAGGAAACTTTTAAACTTTTTTTGCTGTTCTCTGAAATTTTTCGCAAATTTGTGCACAACAATCTTAACATATACAGCTAAATCAATTAAAGTTTAATCTAATAATATAATCCTGGTTTAATTTTGCGATGAATTATAATTTTACATAGTTTGAAAAAAAATTGGGGATTTTCATTGGCGGGCATTCAGCGTTCGTCGATACACACGGCTGTTTATACCCGGTCCTCGCGCCGTTGCGAAATTTCGGAATGTCGGCAGCCTTGCGACCTGTTCTCGGTGCATTCCAGCCATCTCTTCCTCCAGCATCCCTACGAGAGAAGAAGGCCCCCTCCGAGAGTTGTTGGCCTGTCGGCTTTCGCATGGATGCCGGTATCTCTGTATCGGTTTATTCTTCCTGTCTCGCTTCCCCCCTTTCACATGGACTATCTCTCTCCGTCTCTCCCGCACGTGACCGCAAATAACGTATGCATACGCGACTCAATATTTCTTTACCCGTTGGCCGTAGTACGGTTTTCCTGGTAAGCTGGTTTCGGTAACTTGCATCGATAGATAAAGACAAGGAGAGAAGAAAATTGACGTTAGTTCGTTAATCGTAATATTATTACGTATCTTTCGTCACGTTATTTTTCAGGTGAAAGTATAATATCGTTTTACTCACTATATCTGAAAACCTATAAAATTACGTAAATTAGTCCGTGAGATTTCGTATCGAGATCGCGATAAGAAGGAAAAGAGTTGATTTTCATTCGTCTTCCAAGGAGATATTTCCAGACCTACACATATATCTCAATCGTATATCGTAAGATCTAATTTCAGCGAGAATATACAATCGTATCGCACGATAGAAAATACGATTAACAAAAGAAATCGGTCTTATTACGCGTGTATGTACGTTCTTGTTCTTGACTAAAGAGACCCTTGGGCCATGCTCGCTCGTGACCGGCCATTATCGGCGTGCAACTTGGTATTTTCAGAGTCCGATTACTTCTTCGTGAGCGCCTTCGTAAGTGCCTTCGAGAAATAATTTCCTGGGGTGAGAGAACCCGAGACGCGGTTGGGACGTACCTTAAATTTTGATCCGGTGAAACGATTCTGAGACGTCTTACGGTACCTCGGGCTTCCTTCTGGCTTTGTGAATATCTTCTCTTGCTATCACATTCCTGATATTTCGTGAATATTTCTTTCTTTATTTATATCTATTTTAACTTTTAGTAACTTGATACACGGAAAGAGGACGGTTTTGTTGAAGTATCTAAAAATTCCGCTGGATACAGATCCGAAAATAATTTTGTTGGATCATCAAAATAACTTAGAATACTCAAACTACACTGAAAAAAAATTACTAAATCTTAATACATATTTCTTTGAATAGTACTAAGTAAACATTTACTTACAGTAAATAAATAATTACTTGATAAAATTGATAGCTAAATCAAATTAATAGTTTTTGTATCAAATAAATATATATGTTTACATTTAGTAAATTTTTATTTAAATAGAACTATTCATATACAAATATTTATTAAAATTTAATTTTTTTTAGTGTGGTTGCTAGAATGTTGAAACTTTTTGCAATATTGCTCATCATGCTTGAGATTGCTCCGTAATTATGTTGATGGTCCAACGAAATTATTTTCAGATCTATGCATCCAACTAAATTTTTAGCAAAATGATTTTTTCCGTGTATAATCTCTCGATTAATTGTTATAGAGAATATTTTATTACTTGTCTCAAAATTTTATTTTTAATGTCAAGTTCGATGAATCTTTATTAATTTACTCGCGTAAAAAAGAAAAATATACACAGCAGATGAGTGTCATCTTTGAACTTTGATGTACTCGAAAAATTGTGTATTTATGTAACACGTGCAGCAACCTTGTTTTCCAATTTAACCGATGCTGCGGCATTCGTGACTCGCTTGACGCACATGGTACTTAATTAACAACGGTTACGACCGAGGAGAAATTCCGGATTCCCCGATTGGATTGATGGCAATTAACGCGCGCTATTACACAACCGACATCGGCGTGTCGGTAGCGACTTTTTTCGTTCTTCCCTTTATCTGCTTTGTCTCGTTGATGGAATCTCGCCGTGGCGGCTGTACCTACAGCCAATATCTATCGCTTCAGCCGAGGAACCGATGCGGATTTAATAGCTCAGAATGGAATTTCACCTTCTAATGAAATTGGACGGCTGGTTGCTTTTAGCGATTAACGTGCGGAGATAACTCCTACATCGGAGTCACGTGAAATGGAAAAACCATTAATTATCGTCAATCGAGTCACGAATATTATCGCCGCGCACACGTTCGTGATATTTTTCCCGCTGTCCAGTTATTGTATATCGTGAAAATGATCGTACCACATTATATACAATAAAAGGGGTGAATATTATATTCATCAATTATGAAAATATGAAGTTAAAACTTTTGATACGTCAGAAAGATAAAGAACGGTACATGCGTATTTTTGAAATGGGAATGTACTCTATATACTGAATTGCATCGTAGTGGAATGTTTACCATTAATATCTTTTTACCTTGTTTATTGCAAAACTTCATTATGAAAACTTCTTTTTACGACGTAAACAAGTAAAGAGGGTCACGCGAATTAACATTCCAGTAGTGGCCGAGCTAGTTTCTCGGGGTTTATTGTTTGTATATTTTTACGCGTAATCAGGTTTTCGAGAGACGTATTTTTTCTTCTCGTAGAGAATAATTTTTATCACGGGGTTCCTTTTTTTGTACAGAATGGATAATTGGTGATTAAATGTCAATAAAAAGTTCTCTTTATCATGCTTTAATTAATATTATTAAGAGAATATACTGGTGGTCTCTTAATTAGAATCAAATAAAACATTAATACTAGAAAATTATAGTTATATAATTATAATTATATATATTGAAATATTATAAAACCGAAGCCTGCTTGGCTAAAAAAGAGATAAAACGAATCTTTAAAATTGGACGCTATTCATTTTAGTTTGTATGCGCGCGCAAGATTTGCGTGATTGCAATAACGGTTACGTGAAAATAACAGCTCTCGACGACGATTTATCCTCCGATGGATGAAGATAAACGCTATCAGTTGTATGCGCAGATACGAGATCTCGATATAACTACGCACCTTGCGGATCGTTGATGCAATTCACATTAGCTTTGCGTATTCGTTTCTATGAGCATCATTCCGTTTCTCAACTTTTAATACTCAATTTTCTTAATTATTAATTTTACTGAATTTTTTCTTTAAAAATTTTTGAAATCTTTTTTAAATTCTACGACAGATGTTTATAAAATCATTGTAGCACAAATGTATGAGCAAACGATCGTTATTGAGAAGTCATAATTTCAAATGTACCTACAATATTGTAAATTGAATAAGAGAGATATTCAGTGATTCGATACGACTCGAAACATTCCTCACGATATTTACGATTTCGTGATTACATCTACGTACACGTACAATACGTGCAGTACGAGATAGCATGAATATATTCACATGCTCGCTGAATATTTTCTCTTCAAAAGCGTCTGCTTTTGTCATGGCCACCAGAAATTATTAATACAAACGATAAAGATCACTATCATACTTGCTTCACAGAAAATATCGTCGTGTTGTACGATACCAAGAAAAAATTTTATTTGTCACGTTGAGAAAAATGTTCTGATTAACAAAAAGGCCCAGGAAGAATGATATTTTGGAGAGACCGAACAGAATTTCTGATTATCACAACTGTTTGTCTTCACTAAAATGTTATTCTTATTGAGATGTTTTGTTAGTTTAATCGGAATATTTTTTTCAGTACAATAATATCTTTTAATACAATATCTATTTGTTTTATATTGTATTATAATTTTTCCTACATATAATACGATATGAGAAGCGTTTGCTTACTTAATATTTACTTTTTGTTAAGAATTTCTGGAATATGGTATAAATAAAATACTGAGTGTTTATCCGAGATTTTTTTTAGCTCATCATAGACTTTATCTAACACGTAGATCGAAATCTGTTGAAAGATTTTCTGCGAGAAGTAATCGTTGAAATTTGTAAACGCGGAGACTTAAATATAAAGTGCACGTTCCACAAAGTGTGCGTTATCGTAATCGAGATACACAGGCTTGAATTGTTATGCGTTACTCATGTAATAGTCGCCGCTGCGAATTTATATGGTGTTTCACACAATTTTAAGCTTTGAAGAAGCATCGGTATGCAGTTGTCGCGCAACAACATCGCCGTGCACTGAGAGAAATGTTTTGTAATGACTTACAAAAACTTTCTTACTTTTTAATTAAAAAAATTTGTTCTAATCAAAATTTGATTATAATTGTATAACTATAATAAGAAGATTTTGATTAGAACAACAAAATCTTTTAAATTTAAAAGTGAGAAAGTTTTTGTAAATCACATATCATATAAAACATTTCTTTCAGTGTGAGAATAGTCGGTGCACAAAAATCTTTTTATCGAAGAAATATTTTGCGACGTGAAACATTAATTTTAAATAGCAATTTTTAATGACAAGTATGAATTATCTTGTATTCTGTTTATTTATGAAACTTGTCTATTTCGATTCATCTTAGAGACTTTTCTCTCTTTCTCTTCAAACTTTATTTGAAGAATTTTAATGACGTCGCGCGCGACAATTTAATTATATTTTCCTATACGATTTATTAAAATTTATGTTTTCTGCCATAATATGGCAATATATTACGTCTAAGTAACAAATGGCTTTCCAGTCAATACATTGAGCTTCTAGAAAATTAATGTTGTAATGTTACATGTTAAAAGAGATAGGAAAATAGATGAAGTGCGCACAAGCATTTATTGGGATTCTGTTATAAAAAGAATTGTAGAGTTGTGTAAGCATATATTTTAATTTTAGGACATTCGATATTTTTTTGCGATCCTACGATTGTATTTCTATTCTCGACTATTTCTCGACTATTTCGCAGTTTATTCCAGCCTTGCGTGCCGGTCGGTCGAAACTTCATCATCCGTTTCCACATGCATAACCTGCCCATTGTTAGCCGCATATATTTAGTTTGTTCACGACGTAAGAGCTATGAGCGAAGTACTGTTATGTTCTGTAATATATGCATGACATATCGCTTGGTCGATCTCGATATTTGTTTCTCGCCTTTAGAACTGCGCGGCTTTGAGGACCATCGTTTAAATTACAAGCGGAAATACCGTGGCGGCAATAAAGCGAATATCTCTATGTACGCAACTCGTTTTACATCGGGTTGGAAGGGCGCGATAAATCGCTATTACTTAGGCATAAGCTGCTCCATCATTCTCTTCTTTCCTCCAAGCTGCGCTTGTAATGCGTTCATTCGCTACTTTCCACGTTCTCTTTGACAAATATCGGTGTGTATACATCGTAACGCGATAGCATATATTTCTATTTTATTTAATAATAATAAAGTAGCAGCTTAGTGGCAAACCATAAAGCATTTGATCCGATTAAAATTAATATAGAAACGAATTTATTAGGTTTTCTCTGATAAATTTATTTCATTCAATGATTGCGATTGACGGTTGAGTATTTTCATCTCATCTATATCTAAATTTGAACATTTCATTAGCAAAACTCGAATGGAGCAGCATTAAAAGATCGAACTTGATAACGTTGTAATAAAAAGAAATTCGAGGAAATTAATTTTACAAAATAATATTAATTTTATAAAGTAATGTTTATCTTCCTGCGATGAAAAGATAATCTCGTGAACGTGATTTCGATCGACGAGAGTGACCATCGCTGTTCTTAACGTGCTGTTGTAAAAAGACAGAAAGTTGCAAAGATGGGTAACCAGTCGTAACGGTATACGATACGATACGTATAGCCGGAAAGAAGAGAGGGGGGGGAGAGAGAGAGAGAAGAATGAAATTGCCTGTATATTGTTCCTAGTGAATGGAGGCAGTGACGATGAGGTGGGCCGCTGGCCTTACGGTGCATTCATCCTCGATCGGATAGCCCCCGGCCGATTAATCGAGTTCGGTAGAGCGGGAGGGAGGGGAGAGGGAGAGAGAGAGAGAGAGAGAGAGAGAGAGAGAGAGAGAGAACGAGAGGCGTATTCTCCTTCTTTCCATTGAATCAGAGCTTTTTCCTCGCGCAACCTTCGCCGGCTTCATCTATAGAAGCCGTTGTACGCGCTCTACCTTTATAAGGGCTTCATTGAAAACTTGGCCGATCCGGGATCAACTGTCCAGGATTGACGCGATCTTATGCGTTAGGTCTTTCTGTTGATCGTCGAGAAAGACTTATCATCAATGGTTTTTTTCTTGGAGATTACTTTAATGCAAAATTTTCTCTAAAGTCCATTTTCATAATAATGATTACTTAAAGATTAAAAATTATGAATGAATTTCATTGATAAAACTCTTGGTAACCTAGGTAATCTTTAGATAATTATATATTGTGAAAACGGATCTCAGAATTAAAAAGCGCGCCTCTTGGAAAAGTTGCTTAGCAACTTGTCTAACAAAGTCAAGAAGTGAATGAAAGATATTACTCTAGAATGATCGAAGCAACCGTCATCTTACTTAGTTTCAAGGTTTTAACCGTAATTCTGTCTCCATTATAATTTGTATTAAATCTATATTTGGGGGGGGGGGGCTGCTTCTGAGACACCGTGTATATTTAATAAGCGTGCTGTAAACAATTACTCTGAGATCTCACCGGCATAATCACCTGTCAGGACGTAAGAAAAATGTGCCACTATCGTCGACGAGACCATGTCGGGTATCATTAATTTCAATGAGCGATAAAGCCTTCGCCGCTCTTATTGAGCTCCGTTCGAGCGTTATCGCACTTGAAAGCCACCCATATTCGCTCGTAGACCATTTAACCAGAAGTTGATGAATCGAATCCAATTTCATCGGCCGCTTCCAAACCAAATGTCCAAGAAATATAAGAGATACAATTATGAGAGCTATCAATCAAGTTTTTGTTAAGTCGCATTGACACAATTTATGAATACCTTTGCGGTTGGTAAAATATTCGAATATTTCATACATTTATTTTTTCTAGACATTTATCATTTATGTACTCTTATATATTTTCGTCATGTCTTTTTGTGTTGTGATGTTCAATTTTTAATGAAACTTAGAATCTTACCATTATTTGTTAATTGACAATTTCGTATTTGCAATATTTCTTTTTTAACTAAATACTCGGTTTCTAAAACATATCTTTTAATTGCAATTTTCTTACGAAATTTTCTTACGAAATTATTTGCTAAATGATAACGTTGGAAGATCGTGAATTTTTATGCTAAATATGCGAATAATTTGACATATAAATATGAGAAACGACATACATCTATTTCTTGGTTTCGAAAGAAATAGATGAACGTCGTTTCTCGGTCTTGAAAATTCCGAGAAAATCTGTGTATCTTCTTGAATGAGCGATCTTCGTCGCGCCGGTCGGACTTTACATTTATGGAGTTTCTCTTAACGAGAAATTTTCGTTCTCGGTAGCGCGCGATTTCCGCGTATTTACGTCTTCGGAGTGTATCGGTATAGCAGGGATACTCACCTGACCGTCTCTTTTGCCCAGAGAGATGGGTTTCTTCTTGCTCCACCCGAGAAATCTCGTCTATGATTCCTGGCCCCGACCCGAGATACCCTTCTCTCAAATTACAGACCCCATGACGGTCGATACTTGATCGTTTTTCCGTAGCAATCGGATCGCCGACGAAGATTAGAAGAGATATCTGCGCGTTTGCGTTATGAGAGTAAACGAGAAAGCGGAGCCGGCAAGGAGAACTCTTTCGAGTGTTCTTTGTGGACGCCAGTGACATCAAATTAACTTCTAACTTTCTATCTCGCGTTGTCTCGTTGCCGATGTCACGACGATTGCGCGGGGATCTTTCGAGCGGTTCATTTTGAAAAGTATGCCGCACTTTCCCGCAATTTGTAAACGATAAAAATCGCGTTACGATCCGTTGTTCAATTCGCGACATAATCAGCGCATAATTGAAATAATTTTTGTATCATAACCAGTTTGTCTATGAATTTATTTGTGTATAAATCAAAAGCTGTAATATTAAATATTAAAACATTAGCATAATAATCTTTATTTAGCGAATATATGATATACATTTAATTTTTAAATTTCAGTTAAATTTAATACATTTTTTGAGTTAAATTTTAACTCTATCGTTTTAATTAGTTAAATTAACGAGATATATCGAGTGGGAATAATAGCCATCTGTAGAAATGTGATTAAAAATAATTTAAATTGAATGTAATTTGGTGTTATAAATTTAATAGTGTAATTTGTAATAAATCTCGCGCGCAAATCCAATAATATTAAGTTTCAAAAATATTTGATTTAGAAAAATTTTTTCTTTTTCGTACTCACATACAAGCACGCACACGCTGGCATTAGCCTCCGTTCGCGATTCTTTCGCATGACGGTGATATGCGTTGCGCAACGCATAGAAAAAGCATTAGAGGAGACAAAAACTTAATACTCTTCGTCATCCATCTTTTCGACGAGGCTTATAAACGAACGTCTTGCGTTCAGGATCGCGCGCTAAGGCGTCCTTTAGAGAGGAGGGAAGCCGGGATGATGGATGGTGGGGCTGTGAACAAAATGAAACGGCCGGAGAGCTGTTTGCCGCTCTTCGGGCGACATCCTCTTCGGGATCAGCGTGATATTTTGTCTTCTCTTTCGCGTCGTCGTCACCACCACAACCACCGTCGCTATCAACTACTTATCCTCTCCCAACATCCTCGTGCTGACCACCTCGTGCAATTAGCCTCACGGTCACGGCAAGGACATCCACTTCGTGATAGGCTAAACACAAGTCGACTGCTCTATGAGATATTGCCTACTGATCTGAGAGAGGGACCCCAACCGAGGATACCCGTTCAAATCGGATGGATAATTTGCGATCGTTATGATAGAGCGACCATTAGGTCGCTGTCGCATCACGTATGCCTCGTTTCGGCAGGCGAGACTCGGATTTGGGCATTGAATACTTTGATAATCTCTAATCTAGTTTGTCTCTATATAATTAGGTTATTTTGAACTGGAAATTGTATAAATTCACAAAAAATATTATTGGGTATGAATTAAGAACCGCTTTGACCGAATATGGTATTTTTTACTTCTGTTCTTAGGTTAGTTTATAGGTATTTCATCAGGCTGTATCGGGGTATATACCTTCTATCTTTTTCACTTGTTTTCTATCCGCTTTTAAAATAACGTTTTGTGTACTTTAATTCGCTGCGAAAATTCTGTGTAATCCAGTTATAATATATTTTTACTCAATTATAATTGAATCTCGATAATTAGTCCATTCAATGCTAATTATAGTCTCCAATCTTACGACTCGTATTGTCTTTAGTCTCTGCATTATATTTCGTGGACGCTCTCTACACTACTCTGTACAGTCAAGGTAATTTCTTGCGTTTCTTTACAATGTAACAGCCGCGGGCTGCCTCGTATAATCGCATGTTTATGCCTAGCACGATTGGATAACTCATCTCATCAGGTAGGAGTTGCCGCAACTGTATGCAAGCACTGTGTATGTGAATACCGATTTATAAGTCGATCAAGTTCGATGTGGTTACGGTGCGCGGAGGATGATTATCTGCAATTGAGTCGGCATAACATACTGCCAGATCTTGTTCTCTCGATGCTTCCTCTCTCTCGTTCCTTCGTCATAACGACGATATACATCGTCACAATATTTTGCGCATGCATCTTAAATATTTATATTTCAGTATTTAAAATATGTAATTTAACATTAAATTTGGAATATTAAAAAAATAATTAGTTGAAAGTACTCTATCTACTTTGTCTTTTTATTATAAAAGTCTTTAAAAGGTGTGTATACATTGGCATATAAATAGTTTAAAACAGTTAAAAGAACTTTTTAAATATAACATGATTTGTAGGAATAGTTTTTTAATAGTATGTAAGAATAGATTTAATAGTCTCTCATTAATACAGTTAATACGTAGTAGTTATTAATTACAATTTATTATCTGACAACTTCTCGTTATATTTTTATTAAAAACTGAGATACTTATTTTTTATACATTGAAAAGAAGACGATGTTATATCAACAATATTATTTTAATTGGAAATACTTTTGTTGATTCAACTTTTTTTCATTAATAATATTACGAATTAACAAAATTATTTTCAATTAAAATAATGTTAATATAATATCGTTTTTTTTTTTCAATACAATGTAGACAACTTTAGCTCTAATTACAGAAATTTTGTCATTTTGAAAGTACAGTACCTAATTTAGGTAGACAATTTTGCACGGTTATCTAATTTTTCTAACTCTCACAGTCTCAGTAGTTATCTATTAAAATCGATCTGAAAGTCGCGATATCGCATCCATGTCCGACGTCTCTCGTGTACCGATCCCTCCGCGTCTTCGACCTCGTTCTTAAGGTTTCCTCGTCCGTCGTCGCGGACCCGGGGGAGACCCGACTTGACGATAGGTCACTCCGCGAAGATTATAAAAGCCCCGCGTGTATGTTTCACCGGGCGTATCCCTCTCACGGCAGGTCTCAGATCTTATCTGACCTTGCCGTTGGTGCATAAGCGATTTATAAATAATGTATGGACCGTTTATTTATACGAGTGTGCACACACGCGGTGCGTAGTCCTATCGACCAAGTGGGCCGTGGAAGGAGTGTAGGAATAAAAAGGAGTAGGTAGAAGGGAGAAAGGAGGATGGTGGAGGCGTACTCGGTGGTACAACCGATATTTCTCGTATCGATACCTCGCCATTCATTCAGATCTCTCTCTCTCTCTCTCCCCCCTCTCCCTCTCTCTCCCCTTTTCCGTCGACGTGTAGACGATCATCGTTCCCGATGCGACAATATCAGACGGCGCGTCGCTGCTTCCCGTGTACCGTAATGCAGACAAGAAAGTGCACGGGATTTTGTTTCCCTCCGTTTTATGATGCAATCGACGCGACCAAAATTATCAATGAGGTGCTTGGCGATCGAATTCATCATGGTCTCTCTATGTAACTGTGAAAAGAAGTAAGGAAGCAAATACCGAGAAACGAAAAAGCCAGTCTGTTTTGACCTCTTGGAACAGGTCCGAAAGAAGACAGCTCCGTCGTTCGATGTTCTGACGAACGGAAGAATAGACGGAATACGTTTTTCGTAGTTTGCCAATAATAATGAAAGCTTTTAAAAGATTTCTAGATTATTTAAAAAAGTTATTTTATAGCAAAAATTTCTTAAAACCTACATAATTTAAATTGTTTGATCTTCTCAAGTTTATTAGTAGTAACAAAAAGTTTGAGCGAATACATATATTTAAAAAATTTTAATTGTGTAGTTTTTATTGATTTTCGATATGATAAAAAATGATATGATTAGATATTGTTTGCCTGTTAATTTTTTTTTACATAAAATAATGAGGTCGTAATTATGAATTGCATGTAGCGATTAATTTTTTTCACAAATTGTGTATGAGATAATTACGTTCTTACAAAAGTGTCAATTTTCATGCAAGTTTTACAGAAATATATCTTCGATGCTATAAAACCTGTTCATTAGCACCGGAAATAATTAAAAACGGGAAGATATCGATTTCTTGCGGATGTCTCCATGACACAGACGGCTTTTTTTTAAAGTCGGATAAAAAGCGTTCGTTTGATGAGAAACGGTTTTCGATTCTTCAGAACACGATCCCGTTTGTTCGATACGCCGTTCTTAAATTAATTTACATCATTAAAAAGAGGAAAAGAAGAAAAGCACAGATTTATATTTATTATAAAAAGTTAACAAATTGAATTACGCAAAATGTATTTCTATAAAAAAAGATTATTTTTCATGAATGAAACTATTTTAGAAATTACGTAAATTTAATATCACTATTGTCCAGTCAAACAATTATTTAGTACAATGTTTATACGCAGGGTATATGTAAATATTCTGGACAATCACCGTGCAATACTTTGATTGATTAATCGGAGATTAATTAAAAACATTTTCATTTTAAAATATGAAAAGGTTTAGATTATATAATAGTTTTCGCGTTATAAACGATCAAGATTGATTGTTTCTAATATAACTAATTTGCAACTGCTCTTAGATATCGATCTATTATCTGTTATTGATTTTTATAATTCAAATATTAATTTGTCTGGAATGCTTATCTACTGATTTTATTTTTTTATTTCTATAATTATGCATAGAGATACGTAAATTTTAATTTACATATATTAATATGTACATACGTATGTAAGATACATATAATGTGAATATTAATTCACACATATTAAAAGGAAGGTGATTTTTAATTTTGTTAATTTAACGTGAGATTTAACGTATAAGCCGTTCCAGCAAAAGTAATTTGATTTGCGAAGAATAGATGTTTCGAATTATTTATTTTGATACGTCAAATATTTCGTGAAAGAGCGGTCGGTTGGCGCGTGGCGCGCAATACTTGTTTTTGCGCGGAGCACGGCACGTTACGTTGTTGCGTTTACACAAGGTCGTCGCGCTATCATTCGCACACCCAGTGAGACTCGATCCGGCAGGCAGTGGCCGGCTGCTCCGCGTATCATCGCATTACCTCTTGAGACGCGACAAGTGACTGAGAGACGTTAACGTAGCCATTCGCTACAATTAGCAAGTATTAGTATCCGCGTAATTAATTAACTCACACGATTAACGACTTGTAAACGTATCAAGGCGAAGTAACCGAAAGCCGTGGTACGTGGACTGTTAATTATCTTCGTAATGCGTCATTTCATGAAATTACGCATTTGAGAAATGAATCGTGCTATAAACTCCGATTGTATATAGTTGTACACGATCCGTCACGTTCTAATTAGCCGTTAATTCAGTTTTATTCGCATCGTATAATACCATATATTGGAGTGAAATATTCGGATAATTAGTGCGAATGCGAGTACTCTATGAAGAAATAAAAACGAACGGAAAAATAAGAGGGAGTCCAGAAAAGCGTCAAATAATGGTGGAGCAACCACATTATGAATTTATTGCCTTAAAATGGATGGACTAGAACAAATATATTTGAAATTATTTAATCCTGAGTATTAAATAAATTTGATGAAAAAAACAATATATATTAAATGTCTGTAATATTTGACATGGATAAATTAAAACAGACTTTTTTGTTTTATATTTACATATTTAGCTTGCTTTCTCATTATTATTTAATAAGAAACATAATGATAATTATTAATTATATTGATTTGTATATGTGTTTCATTTTTATTTTAATCTGTTATAGTTCACCTTTTTCATACATATTTTTAACATAATTTTACATTATTTAAAATAAAGTAAAAAACGCAGATAATAGATTATGCGATTGGGATTACAAGTTTGAATGCGTTAACTATTGTATATGCAAACTGTTTATCGATTTTAATTATTTATAACACGAAAACTATTATCTCTTGAATTTTCGATTTTAATTTCTACACTGAAAAAAAATTTGCAGATTTTAAGTAAATATTTACTCCAATACTCTCTATTAACGAAATATTTATTTATAATAAATAAATATTTATTCAAAATAAAACAGTTATGTTTAAATCGAATAAATATACATTTGAATATGTTTACATTTAGTAAATATTTTGTTAGTACTATTGGAGTAAATATTTATTTAAATTCTGCAAATTTTTTTTCTGTGTAGAGAATTCACTAATTAAAGTATTGTATGGTGACTGTAAGATATGTATACTAAATTAAATCTGTTCAGGATTCTTGAAATCTGTAAACATCGGGATATTATTACGTAAAATAAACAATTATGAATTCTAAAATAATAACTTACGATCTTTTAAATTTAATAATTAAACGTATTTAAAAAAAGTTTCTAAAGAGAGATAATATACTATTACTACAACCGTGCGTTTAAGGATCAAGTTCGCTATAATAATCCAAATTATTCCCACGTTCCCCTTTACCGCCGTCGTCACTGATCTTCACGGTTGTAACGATCCCTAATTCTAATCCTTCCAAGTCAAGTTGAATCTCTCCGGTCCGAGCTGCTTTAAACGTGGTCAAACACACGGGGGTCGCGTGGACTTTCCACCTGTCCCCGATCTTATCTTGGCTCGACGGTGATGTCGGTGCATAGCGTACACGCGCAAACCTCTCGATGCGCGTGCATCGCTAAGAATGGTCGCGCGATGCATACTTTAAAGCGCACCATGCACCGGCTGTCACGGTCGACCTCGAAAACGGTCCCATTTTGAAATTGTATATTGTGTTTTTTCGATAAGAATCGTAATACAGGAAGTCTTGTTTTTAATTTCGACGGTCGATGAATTCTTTCCTTTTTTTTTTAATTTTAATTAGTTTCCAAAGAATTCGCTGTTGATTAAAGTATTGTACGCGGACTGTAGAATATATATTTTTTCGAAATTAAATCTGCTCGAGACTTAAAATCCGAAAATATCGGAACATAATTACGCAAAAAATATGATTATTTATTCTAAAATAATAACTTAGACGTATATCTGAAAGTTTTTTGTTGAAGTTAAAAAGATAGTACACTATTATAGTAATTTAATTATTCGTAAATTAATTTAAAACAATGCGTTTAATTTATTTCACCTCGGAACTTATTACAGGCCTTCTTACTCTCGCAGCAAGTATTAATTTTTATGTTCTTTTTTTTTAAATTATATTTACATGTATAAATCAAGATGCGTAAATTTATCGTTAAATTATAATACTAAATTATACGTATAATTATAGTTTGCATTACGGAAGAGTCTTATTTCCTGTCGGTTAAGCATCGTTCTAAATCTGATTTACGTACCTACGCTCTCTTCGCGAAGTTAATTCTAGAAACGCGATTTCACGCACACACGTAGTTTTCTACGAGAGAAAAATCTGTAATAGTTGCACAGTTAGAGTTGGAGTTTCGCGGGCGCTGCTTTTCATTTCCGTATGATTTACGGCACGGGCTCCACGTTGGCCGTAACGCGATTGTGTTATGTGGAACTTTCCACCTGCTCGCGGGATGTTATCTCACGTGGTGAAACGTGAGCGGCGGGTATGCACGTGTGAGCTCCGTGCGATCGGTGTGCATCCGATGCATGGCGCGCGGATGGAGGGCGCGCATGTGCGCAAGATTAATTAATATTGCAATATCGCCCCGCCGCCGTCGCCGACCACCACGCGAATGACAAATTGGAGAAAGCGAGCAGCCTGGAGAGTACTGCTGCGGTCCCATCGGGTAGGCACGTCATCGTGATAAAGGTAGCGTAAGAAGATTATGCCCCGTCGGAACCTTGAGCGCGTCTCTGTTACGAGGTCGATGTCTTTTCTCCTCGTTCGATCCCAAAGAACCTGAAAGTCCACTTCGATCGCCGACCAAGTGAAAAACTTTGACTCGTGTGGTCTTCCGCGCAAGCCGCTGTCGTAGAAAAAAAATATACTATGGCTCTTCTTTGTCAGAATCGTTCGATATACAAATGTATTTTGCAAAACTAAAAGATTTAGGAAAATTGAAAGGAACTCGGAAATTTTTTTTCATGAAATTAAAAATTAAATTATGATATTATAATAGTATTATAATATGCGTGAAAATTGAAGAGACTTCCTTCACATTTTATTCTTTTGTCTTTGTTTAGTTTTAATTCTATAAAGAAAGGATGAGTATGTCTTATGAAATATATACACTACAGTTCTTCTTCGTTAGAATCGTTCGATGTAAAAATGTATTTTATAAAATTAGAAGGTTTAGGAAAATTTAAAAAAATTCAGAAATTGATTTTATTTCATAAAGTTAAAAATTAAATTATTGACATATTTACGCGCACTGTTGAAGAGAACATCTTTAACACTTTATTCTTCTGCCTCTGTCTAGTTTCAATTTTAAGAAGGGATAACTAATCGTCTTGTAAAATAAAATCAAGAGTTAACTGGCGTTAGTGAAACTAATAATCAGCTTTGCATAGTTCGAAATTTTCATATTACCAATTTTACAGATAATATCTGGTATCTCGTAGTGATTGGCCAAGTCAGATACGATCGGTAAATAGGGGTTACTGTATCTTCTTTGCGATGCAGGAGAGACACGCAATGCGTTCGCCTACCTCACGCGTTCCCACGTGATTTGACGCACACGCATATTGTGTAACGCGAGCGGGAATCTAGTTTCTTCTTTTCTTACACGTGACACCGGATTGTCACGATCGTTTGCACAATCGGAGTGTAGGCACGATGTCGAATGAAAATTGATCGTGCTATTCTTTTTTTCTTTTTTTGTTATGTATGATAAACACTACGTGTATTTCTGACTTACCTCGTGGAGCAACGAACGTTTTACTAGCTAGTGATTTACATAGATTTGCTATAAGTTCCAATACACTTTGCATAACATGATTAATTATCGCAGTAGATTCAAGATTATTTAATCTTTCTCTACATATGATTTAGCAAATTTCTTGAAATATAAATTATACTTTTAAAAATAATTTAATCAAAATTGTACAATCAAATCATGTTTTATTATATACAGAGTTATTGATTTGAATTTGTAAAAGTTAAACCGTTAATATTTACAGCTTTTTTACTAACATTTTTTCATCTCTTTACATAAATATCAACGTAGGAAATTTAGCAACTTAATTAAAATTTAATTAAATCATGAATATTTTTATTATGTACAGAAATGAAAGAATGAGGGAAAGAAAGCAACAAAAATTCGGCTTGATCGGTAATCTTTCGAGATGAGCTCGAAAGATCATTTCGCGGACGAAAGCAATAAGGAGCCAGCCGACAATTTAGACGCACTAGACACGATTTTAGCAATGAACAGAAAATTGTAGGCGGTTGTGGTGCAGGAAACTGCCAAGTAAACGGTTCTCAGGCTTCGCGAGGGCACTTCCTGCTCCACTTCATCGCCCTGCGACTTAAATGGAGACAAGAGAAAGGCGTGGAGATTTCTTCGGAAATTATTAAGACCAGCTCTCGCAAGCGAACGATGTAAAGCTTATCTCGACCTGCAAGAACGACTTCCGACCGAAAGCGAGAGCGATTATCTCCTTTACAATTGTTCGGCCAAATATCGCCAAATATCGCAATAGTTTGTAATTGCTCGTCGCGAAAGTTTCTTTTAAATGCTTTTCGTAATCTGTCATTTATATTTTATTAATTATAATACATTAATCCTAAAGCTAGGAAGTTGATTTATTAGACTTATTGTTAGCGATAATTTCAAAGCCATTTATTTAAGTTATAACTATCTTTATAATCTATAAATTAATTATTAATGTAATTTTTAATATAAAAAATGATAATAAGATAATTAAGATAATAAATAAATTAGAAGACAGATAAATTTTTTATATATTAAAATATTAGATAAAACATACAGCGATATTTTTTAACGGAAAAGATTAAGTCGCATTTATTTTGCAAACGTCATTTTGTGAATATCTGATCTTCTTATTTAATAAGCAGCGCAGAATACGATGGCATCGTTGTTGCTTTCATGCTACCGTTAATACTGCATAAATTCGCGTGGCAATCTTATCGCGGCCGCTTTACGGAGCAACGATACCGGAAAGACTCTGAATGAAACGTGTTCACGTGACCGACATATCCCTTTCACATTTCACGTTGTAACCCGTCTGCGAAAATCATCTTTGTATCACAGACCGGTATCGTAACGAATGCCTGCAGGCCATCACCTGTCGCTGATAAATTAAGAAAGATGAGCGGCTCGCTGATAATCGCGGCGAGCCTCACGGCCGAAACCGTGGATCGTAAAAGCTTTTCGTTTCTTTTTCAATCGTTCTTCTTTTTTTTCCTCTTCAACATTCGTTGAGCCTTTACATGCACTTTTATGATGACGCCGCGGCACACATTGATGCAACACGCCTACGTTACTTCCTTGTCGTTGATTGCAATTGCGTAATCGTTGCGTTTTGAGTGCCGACTTTTACCGCCGCGGCGAATTAGCCTGTACAGAAACGATCGCGTAAATTAGCGACTGACTTTTATTAGCTCCCGCGGCTGTCGTCAAGGTGTTTGCGATGTACGCGAGGTGTTATGAGAGTAAATTGAGGCTAGATATATATATATATATATATATTCATTAGGTATCGTAATGAACGATATTGCGGCAAATACTGTCATTAATGGGCGGTGTTATTACCGTGAGTTTCTTTTCTGTTTGAGAAATTGTGTAACGTTATATTTGTGAAGATAACGGAGCTCAGAGCGCTGAGTTTGATTGTTGTATTATTTACATGAGATTTTATAGAGATATGAATTTTGGTAATAAAATTAGTTCTTCTGATCTCTTAGTTTTCAAGGTTTGAAATTTTCTGATTCAAACGAAGACATAATTTAAATTGGTTCGCGTTTAGAACTATTATTGCACATTATCTGTTTGCTGTCTTTTTCAATTTGTTTTCTTTCATTCCTTGTACTTGGATATTTTTTCTTTCTTTCTTGTTCCAATAATAATAAATAATCAACTAGTGAATGTCTTTTTTGGTGCTTGAGACCGTTTATTGCCAATTATTGTTCATTCATATTTTGTTACCTTACGTAATATAATGACTCTATATAATGAAATAGTATTTTAGCAGTCATGTAGTGGAATATAACCGGCAAAGTTCAGCGTGTAAGAATTGATTACTGTGTTGCGCCATGCGGACAGTAGTCTAATCGTTGCGATTGCGGTCATGAAGCACATAGGTCCAACTCGCGACCGTTTAAATAAGCGCTACAATTCAGGCAGAACCAATCACGAAACTAGTCATCGTTTCACAAGCGATTGCCTCCGTTTACCTCGTACCGTCGCGCCGGTTGCCCCTTGTCATTCTACCCGTTACCCCTTTCCCTTCCGGTTTATTTGCTTCCTCGTTGCTGGGATTACGTCCCGAGATAAACGACCGTTTATCATCGCCGTTATTTGCGCTCGACATCGCGATAGACTACCGCTCATGATCCAACGGACTGTGAACGATGACGGTAATTAGCGATCATTTCCTTCGACGTGGTTTTAGTGTTGCGGGGCGCGTTTACTATTCCAGTTTTAGTTACGTTCGCTACGTTGCCCTGACAAACTTGTTTCTTAATCTTTTAAATTTCACGTAATAATGAAAAAACTTTGTATAATATGCATAATCTCAATTTATGAAAAGCATGGATTTATATATACAGGGTAAAGACAGTAACAGTGCTTACAGGTAGATTCCTGAGATTATTTTGAAACGATAATCTTAATACCAAAATATCGAGATTACAATAGTTTTTGAATTATGAGCGTTTAAAGTTAGCGAATCATATTGCCTAAAGTTCGCGCGTTCAAATGTGATGGGCATTTTGCGTTGTACATTTAAACGCGTGAACTTTAGGTGTTATGATTTGCTAACTTTAATTACCGGACACTCTGTATATATACATATATTATATAATATATGTACGTACATGATACGTACATATACGTACATACACGTACATACACGTACGTACACATACATACACGTACGTACACGTACATGATATATATATTATATATATATGTAAATATTTTAATATATATAAGTAAATATTTTATTCGCTAAATGTCATATATATATATATATGACATTTAACAAATAAAATCTTTACTTATACAATATATATAAGATATATATCTTGTATATATGTGTTTGTTTTATTTTATCGCTCGACTTTTAATCGGAAACAACGTCGTTAAGTTCGCTCTCACCGGCGAGAATTATCGAAACGATCGATCGAACGATCAGCGCTTAGATGCGAGGATTAGGCAATAATGTACAATATAATAACGGTGCAAATGGACATTAAATCGAGACTCCCGCTGGCCGCGCTAATTGCATCGTGAATTTTCCCGGTTTATCGGCAGGTATTCGACGTTATCGAGCTGCTGGTCCCCGCGGGCGGCAATGCGTTTTCCCGTTTTCTATCTTTACCTGTATCTTCGATGCGACCGCATCGATAGATACGAGCGCATCCACGAATGCGCATCTTGCTAGTTCCTCCTAGCGGCACACCTGGAATGGTAATAGAAGTTAAGCGATTCTCCAGCTGTATGCCGCTCGCGCTATCTAGCCGTATAAAAACGAGCTGCGCGCAATGAATGTAAAACGAGAAGTTTGTTTTATACCACCTCCATTTCCTTCTAGTCATTCCTTCGACGATAGATCGTGAAAGGAGTAGCAGTCAGTTGATCAAACTACAACGTAAAAAGCCCGTGCCGGTTGCTTTCTTTTCTTGGAATTTCTTGGATTATCGGAACCTCGAGGTGTCTCTTTCACTTTTTAAGCAATGTCATTCTGATAGAGAAATGGCAATAAATCTGTCAGTTAGCTTTTTACTTCCATAATAAATGCGTTTTTTTTTTTTTTAAGAATTATAGCATTTTGTTTTACATTTTCGCATTTATTTTTTTTATAAAACTTTGATATCTTTGGATAATAGATAGAGTAGTTTGGAAAATTATTTCTCTCTCTCTCTCTCCTCTCGCTCTTTATGCATTGCTCAAAGATAAATTTTTTTTATTTTAAGAATTGATAATTATCTGTTACATTAAGTTAAATAGATAAAATTGTTGATAAATTTGTTGCAAGATAATCAAGATAGATAAATCTTTCTTTTTATCGTAAGTCATTCTTATTATAAAAAGTATGAATTACAAGAATCAGGTCTTGCCCTAATATTTGTGAAAATATTCTTGGCGCCGCCATGTCATATCATGATCGCTTAATAATGTACGAAGAAATGTCCATAAAAAATATTCTTGGAATGATTCAGTCAGTTCGCGTAGATTGGTATGTTCAGGACTGAATTTCAAGTGTCGTGACTTGGAAACGTATCGTTGACAATCGCCGTCGACGGAATACGGAATCTCCGTACGGTTGGCGTTCTATAAATATGTCTCTTACTGCCAAGATGGCAGACGAAAGACATCAAAATGAACACTACAGCGAGCGACGTGCGGCGCGCGACGTTGTGTTATAACCAAATGATCTTGATGGTTTTCTCAGTACAAGTAGGAATGCTACCAGATGTTATGATATGATTGTTTAACTAAAGACTGGAGCTGTAAGCAAATAGATAAAGAATTTTTCTTTTTAAATGGAAATCAAGACCATTAATTTTAATTAACAGATTTAATGGTAGTAATATATTAATTAAAAGTTGAATTATGAACATTTAATGTCAAACGTTAAGTAATTAAGTCCAGTTTTTACAAAGAAAAGAATAAGTATAAGAAACATATTGAAATACATAATAGATAGGCAATTTCTAGGAGATATTATTCTCTCAATTATCATAAATTTTTATTATTGAATTTACACTTTCATCATTTCAAGATCATAAATCTAACAGGAAATATAAAATAAATCGCTTTTCATTAATGCTCTTTCTTTACCTAATGATGAGATCGTTTCCACTTGATTTATCCTTCATGCGAAAGAAAATGGATCGTGAGCGACAATTGATTTCGTTGAATCGATCGAAAAGATACGAGTAGCAATAGAAAGCAATAGATTATCTGAATTGGTTTGCGAAACTAATCGCATGCGCGCATACCTTTTTGTTATTCTACGAATAAATTTTGCAGAACACATTGCTAGCAAATCAACCATATCTCGCGATGCAGTACTGTTTTCCTATATATAAGTAATATAATATAGACATCGATACCGGATCGAATCCATAATTGATACATCGGGTGTGCAATATTTCTGCTTAAAATGATAGGTCAAGCGAACGAAAAGCATGACGCGATTTATATAGGGAGACCGGGGTTAGTAGGCTCATTTTTCAGTTTTGAATTTTTGCAGGTGGAATTAAGAGACTTATCGAAAAAATGAATTCTACGCCAGTTACTACATACATTTGACTATCTAATAATATTTTAATAATAAAGGAAAACTGATAATTACTATGAAAAAAAAATGTATTTTTCTAATGCATTCCATCTGATTTAACTAGCCCCGAGATCGGGATAAGATGACTGATGGTATGGGGTAATTTGACTAACATTATTAAAATGAAGATTAATGTATATTTTAAGGTACATCTTTGGCTACATATTAACAAAACTTTTATAAAAATGTATAACTTCATACTAAATAACAATTTATCTAATCTGAATCGTTATCCGAATTGCAGTTATAACAAACATAATACGATAAGTTATCCTTTATGCATTTAGAATGTG
>NW_017256980.1:24774-25066 GCF_001594055.1 Mycetomoellerius zeteki | reverse complement strand
TTTATACATATTTATACATATTCATGCATGAAAGATTTCTTATACATGTAATTTAATTATTATTGCATATCTTTATTAATAAAATTCATTAAAACTACAAAAATTATTGCATTATAGGTGCATTTAAAATAAAAAAGAATACTCTAAATTCTTTTGAGTGAAACTTTAAGGGGATGCTAAAGTTGTTCTACTTTACCATCATTTCCATTCGGTGAAATATCTCCGAATTGAATTGACGGATTGCAAAATTGTTTTTACAGAATTAAAGTACACATAAACAGGACCTCAGCTG
>NW_017256980.1:0-24667 GCF_001594055.1 Mycetomoellerius zeteki | reverse complement strand
TATATCTTGAAAATAAGCATAGGTCTGAGGTCACATTATTGTAACGAACGATACCAAGTTTATAGAACTAAGATTGAAAGTCTAGAAGGAAAGTAATCCCACCGAATAGAAAATACGTATATACGGATGCTTTGCGAAGACTGGGACTGTCAACAGAATCGAAATTCCGTGTAGTAATAGTTGCGCGGTCTTGCGATAGATGGTGCTGGCATATGTTAGATAAGGACAGATGTATGCGTTTAAGTGAGATAGAACGATATATAATATAATGTAAGAAAGGAATCAAAGATGTTACTATTATCGAATCTGGAATTAAAAAAGTCTGCACTATCGACCTCGATCAAGTTCGGTAATCGGTTTAGGATCTCCTTAAAGAGAGTGAAAATATTTATGGAACAGAGTGACATCGCCCTAGTAAAAAAAGTTGATAGAGAATGATTGAGAACGATAGGATTTCTATTAATTTGTATCGTTTTCTATAAGTTTATATCATTTTCTATCGTTGACCTCGCGAGCATCACGATTGACCGGATATGAATCCTATAGTGTTTTATCGGATTTCATAAGATTTATACAAGGTTCCTGTAAGATCTGATTCAAATTAGTGAATTTACGAATCAAATTTCATATTCGAAAAACGATAGGATTTTTCTCTATTAACGTTTTTACCAGAGCGTAGCGAATAACAGATTTCCTAATTAAATAAACTTTAACAGTTAATATTTCGATTCGCAAGGCAGAATAATGCTTCTTTTCGCTAAATTTGTTCATTTCGTGCAAAAACACGTGGAATGAGCCTAATTTTATCAAGATTGGACGTGAGGGAACTAAACTTATAACATTTACCACTAAGGTAAATCTCTTTAAAGGAATGAAATACTGCCACTCTTTTTCAAGAAGTGAAACATTTTCACTCTTTTCCAAAACTGACTGTATTTTCACACTTTTGGAGTGAGATTTCATTCTAAAAAGTTTGAGAGTAGGTACTATCAGAGTCGTCACTAAATTAGTCATATAGCCCTGTGTTGTGGTTAGCCTACTAGCCTCATTCGTTCATTTTTTAAAAACATTAACAGTATACGATAACAAAGACAGATAAACAAAAAAAAAATCTGTTGGATTTTATTAAGTAAGAATTTACTATCTAAATGGAAATAAAATATCTCAGACAATTATATGTACGATTGTAAAACAAAAACTTTAAGAATGAAATATTTACTTAGATGTACGGTTTTTTAAAATTGTAGCGTATAACTTCTGTCATAGATATGTTCGCAACGAGATGTTATAGCAGACTAATGAGCGACAGTCGCTACTGTAACATCTCTGCGTGCTCAGACTATGTCTATCATTTCCCATTAAACACGACAAATAATGGAATTATCTTACGTGATGTGCGTCATTTTTCACATCGTCAATTATCGTTGTGCAAAATGTAAAATATCGATGATTCGTCACATACGAAAATCGTATACGTCAATAACATAGTTAAACATGTATGTACCTTTTCACACCTCGTGTGTCTCTAATATATACTCTTTAAATTCTTTGGAGTGAAATCTAAAGAGTGAAAATTGAACCAGTTTTAAGAAAGAATGGCTTAATTTTCAATCTTTAGGAGTGAGATCTCACTTTTCAGGGTGAGATTTAATCTAAAAGTTTTAAAGAGTAGATATCGCTAGAAAAATAAATAAATTCCATTTATTAGAATAAAAGAATTAAGTGCGAAGAAGGTTATAGAAATGAGATAATGAAATAAAGAGGATCATATTTTACGGTCAAGCTCTTAGTGTTTAATAATATTTTTGTATGAATTTTACAATTTCTAATTTAAGCAAACTGCGTGTCGATTATTTGTCTGTCTTGAAACACAGTTTTAAACTGAAGCTGGATTATATAATATCACAAATTAAATTGGAATTTAATATTACTGATGTTTTAATGAGCATCTTTGAAACATCATAAAGAATTTATTGAGAAAAAATATCACCTCAGCTGATGTAAACTCGGATCTTCCTCATTCTGTGTGGGCATTTTAAAGAATAAAAGAATTTAGTGATTATAATAATATCCATATTGTAAAATGTGCATATTATCACATCGTGTGATTTCTAAAGAAATCGAATTGGGAAGACCGAATCGTTTATTTTTATCACGATGAAATGAGAATGAATTTCTTTTTATGTAATATGACAAGCACTTTCTCAGTTCTTAGAGATAATAGGGCCCGGTTACGCTCTAGTTAGAAAAGACGCACACGCATGCAGTATAGACTAACCGTAGAAATATCCTCCTGGTTTATCTCCTCCGCGGATGAAGGAAGGGAGCGTGCCGAGCGATGCCGGGAGAGAAATAACCTTTGAGTAATACGAGGTAGTAGGTTGCTGCGACGTGTCTGTGCAGCGAAGAGGATGACGAAGGGAGGGATCAGAAGAGAGAGAAGAGTGAAGAAGGCAGATGATCATGGGGGCGGAGGGGGGGTTGGTAAGAGGAGGGTGGTAAAGGAACCGGGGGAGGGCAAGGAGGCACGAGGAGGAGCCAGCGAGATAGAAGGCGTCCTTGATGGACAGGATGCCCCTGCCTGCTGGTTCATACCGTATAATCTTCTCTCTCATCTCATTCGGCTCCTTGTACGGGGTGTCGGGCAACGATTTGCACCCATGGCGCGTCGGGGGCAGCAGCGTGGGGCAGCGTGTTACTGAAACCTCGCCTCGCGTACAGCAAACGATACCGAACAATTCGCCGCCGCTGTCTCATCAGCGATTTATCCCGTCCGTCCCGCCGGGCATTAAAACAGTGCGACGAGATCTTTACATACAGAATGCGTTGTAATTCGCGGTATAACCCAAAAGGGGATGACTTGCATAAAAATGCAACAAAAGCGTAGACTAAGTTTTCTTTCCACAGATAAATTTTCTTCTATGGTTTTACTCTCGAAGAATTTGATTTTATAGATTGGAAAATTAATATAATCTTCACTTCTTTGGCATTAAGATTACATAAATTTTAAAGATTTTGTATGCAATATATTACAATATATACATTTCAGTAAAGTGTAAAGATGATTAAAATAATTAGATCAAAGTAGAGAATATTTTTAAAGAAAAAAAATAAATTATAAAACTCGGCGATTCTATAAAAAAATATTTTGAATATATTTTATATCAATTTTTAAGTGTAAAGTATCAGCGATGATTTGATTATAATTTTCGTCGCGTTTTTAATTAATTTATATGTTTCATTATATATACCTAAACATTTTCTTGTTTACAGACGGTTTGCGAATTTTTTATCATTTATTTATGCCATCCTGTGTCGAAGCGGTCCGCGTTCTTAGTCTTATCTAGTACCTGCGCTTTTTACTTTTAACAAACGGGTTCTGATTACGACGTCGTTACCGTTATTAATGTTACTGACGAATCGCGCGTTACGAGAAATTCCAGTCCATAGATATTCGCGGACACGAAACCTGCTCTTGTGTGTTACGTATCATAGAGTAATGAAATTTTATCAGCCACGCCCACGATCACAGCGATTGCTTGCATCTGCATCTTCTATTGGGATAATCGGAGGAAGATGGAGGGAGATTCGCCACTATTTATAGTCATATAATGATAAATAACGTTTCAGCCGAGCGGCTCATATTATGACGAATAAGCAATGCGAGTGACCGGTTCAGTCGATCGAAATTGCATAATCCTTCTCTATACTAATATTCTCTGTTGCAATAGAAATCGTAGAAGATTACAACGATTTACACGGAATTTATCTCTCGTTGTAATTTGTTCTATTATAATTATTTAATGATAAAATAATATAATTTTTTAATATATATGTATAAGAATTCGATGAAAATTGGGCGCAAAAAAGACATAATTTGCACAAAAAACTTATTGCTTCAATTTTATCACGGAATTTGATAACGAAATCTCGAAATGCATTCTTCCTCACCGTGCACGTGTACGTGAATAATGCGCGCATATGCGTGCTGGTTGGCTTTGAGGCCACGTATTAATTTAAAACGATGTAAAGAACGGTGGTGTGGTAGCGGAGCAGGTATAAAATCGCATAATCTAGTTCTGGCGATCGCGATGCCGCGGTCAGTGATGGGTGATCGATCGTTACATTGCGTGCATAGGAATGATCTTGCTTCCTTCGATTTGCGATCTCACTCCGCTTCACTCGTGTCTCTTTCTGCGAATCCCTATCTCAGTTCCATAACTAGACTGTGTAAGATTTGAGCGTATTCTTGTGGTAGTAAAATCATCTTTCTATATATATCTCTTCTTTATGACATTCCGCGCTGTCAAGGATATAAAAAAAATTTTGTAAAATATTTACCCTACTAACTAATAAAATACAGTCGCGTAAAATTAAATAGAAGTGACGTTATAGCCAATATAGATGCTACTATTATATTTTTAAATATTGAAGCTGGAAAGATGGAAAGCTGGCGTTTTATGAGATACTTTATAGCATAATATATATTCTATTGAAAAATAAAATATTTTTTAAATATTTTTCTTTAAAATTTTACTTGGCTTTATTTACAAGTTTTTAATAATTATAGTTATTAAATATTTAATAAAATATGAAAATAGCAATTTTTTCGAAGTAATATCGAATTATTTGAAAGAGCTTGCAGCGTTTTTGATCTTCGATTTTTGATCCGCGTAAAAATTATAGCTACTAGACTGTTTTATAACGAGTAAATAGCCGCGTGAGCTCACATGATTATGATCATGCTAGCCACTATGCAAGGATGCTGAGATCTTAGACTTCATGGAGGAACATGTCACTCGGATGTTCGCGACTGCCAAGGGCTATAGTTATCCTATCGTTGGCTATCACCTTTTCCTCTCCTTTCGCGCGCGGGCGCACATCTGCGGAATACAGTATCGTGAATCAGCAGCCACCCTAGCTCTCGTAGATCGCACCGATCGATAGATCCTTCAGCGCTCGGTAGCGCAGATCACTATAATATCGGTCCTGATCGCCGTATTCGGAATAGGAGGAGAGGGACGGATAGCGCGAAGAGGAGGTTTATGCCCTTAGGACGTAGTGAGATCTATCTCGTTTGATCGCTCGATCCTGTCTAAGATTACTGCGGATACTTGTCGAATAAAATACTCCAATCATCAGACTAGGAAGAGAAAGAAGAAGGGACAACCTTAGATGATAAAAAATATAGGTGTATGGTTTGAAATATATTTCATCATTCTTTAGTCTTATCGAATTTACAATACGGTTTTTATATTTTGATGACATGACTGAAGTAAATTAAATAATGATGTGGAATATCGTTTAATATATAGAAAATATTTATGAAATATAGAAAATATTCTCTATGAAATTTAAAATAAAAGCACAAATCACTCTATTTACAGATAATGTGCATTTATTTTAAAGAGAGTATTCCTGTAGAAAAAATATATTACTAAGAAAATTAAAAAATGCTTGGCTGTAGATTAATGAAATTAATGTTTAAAAATTAAAATTATTTTTGAAGATGGAAATCTGTCTCTTTATGAGATGCTTATTTATAGCATTCTATTGAATATTTTTTTCAAACACTTCTTTTCAAATTGTACTTACAATTAGCTTTACAAGTTTTTAATAACTACACTTCTCTTTGAGAGTCTATACGTGTTAATCTATAAATTATTCGGCGCACGATTGGCAGAATTAGATATGTCTATAAATTCACACTGAAACATTTAAGCACTAAGATCTACTTTGACTGATAATAAGATTTCTCTTACTGAATTAAATGTTCTGATTAAAATAAAACGATAACGTGAATCACGTACCATGTTCGGAGAAAATACGCATAGTAAGTAACCCTATAAATAGAAGTAGCGACTCTTTGCCTCGACGCGTCGTCGCTAGCTAATATACCCGATCCATAAAACGGCCCATTTCGAGATGTTTACACTTTGCCATTTTCGCGCTCCAGTACTTTTTCGAAGATTTCTTTTCCGTTTCTCAATCGGCAATAAACAAATTAACGAAAAGTCAATCGAGGAACAAAGAGGACTTTGAAACGATTGACGGCTGGCCGTACCGCTCGCGAGATATACGTCGGATAGATGCTATTGTCGTGGAAGTTTTTTTTTTTAACCGCGGAATATGGTACGTAGTCGTTCATCGCGCCGTTGCATCAAGGAGGTATTACTCGTAACGTTGCCGGGAAGATTAGGTAGGAGGTCGTAGAGGCTATAACCTCTTAAACGAGATTACGTTTCTTAGACGCGTAGCCTCTTAGGGCACCCACGCTTCGCGAGGGAGATCGATCAAAGGCCCTCCAAGTGCCAGATAAGCTAAAGTCGTCGGAACTTGTAAGATTGTAAAGAAGGTATTTCCGGGTTGTCTCGAGACGCAGCTTAAGCAAAGTCATACAATACCATATATTAATCAGCTGTCTCGTTGAAATTATCTCTTTATAAACAGTGTCATAACGACGTTGATTTTTTTATATGGAGAACCGAGAAACTTTGAAAAGAAATTACTTTTTCATATTATCATTGTATATATTTATACACGATTATTTTGATTAATGTAGATTATTAAATGTTCACGTTTTTAGGAGTAATTACAAGTGCAGTCTTACACATTTAATTATTTTAATTAAAAGTTAATAATTAACGTTTCTAATTATTTAATTAGTTATAATAATTAACTTTTAATTAAGATAATTAGAAATGTGTCGGTGATTGTAACAGTGATTCTAACTGCTTTATATAGTTCTATCTCTTTTTTTCGAATATTTTTAGTTAGTTTCTTTTTCTATTTCAAAAAACAACGTATAGAGATAGTATTTCTATACAGAAATTACAAATGTAGTCCTACACATTTTTAATTAATTATCTTAATTAAAAGATAATTGAAACTAACTGAAAATACTTGAAGAGAGATAGTACCATATATGTATATAAAGATAAAAAAGTTAAAGAGTCATTGTTTCAATGATCTGCATAAATCTGTTTCTCGAGAGTTCATTTTCGCTATTCGATTAAATGCGTGAAATTTCGACGTGCGCTAATCCTTTCGGCACGCACGTATTGTGAACGCTACGTAAAATGCTGAAATATGTATGATCCATTATAGCCGTGAAAAGCATTTTAATATTGCTCTATTCTAGTTAGGATAAGCTTCACGAATACGCGCTTAGATGCAGCACGGAGCGCGCATGGAACGAGGACTATCATTGTAACATGTTGGTGAGGGGGGTTTCCAATCGAGTTTCAATACGACGAGTCGCATTGTGCGCCGCTTTAATCCTACCATCAATCGCAATCAGTCGACCCGAGCCAAGCGACGAACGAAAGCAAAACCGCTCGGTCCTTTCTCTCGTAGCGTCGCTTCTAGGATTCACTTTCGTGTGTGTCTCAAAGTGCATTCCATCGCCTCTATTACTCCATGCGAGAGAAAATCAATAGACATATTTCAATCATAGAAATCTCAATAAATTTTCTTTAGAGACCGTTGCAGTGTACATTCTATTACGCGAGAATATTACAATATAATCATTATAACGGTGATTAATTTAATTACGAGGCATGAGAATGCACGACAGCTCGTCACTCAATTGATCTATTGACTGACGAACAATCTATCGTTTCTCAAGATATATATTAAGTAAGAAAAGAAGAATTTCTTCTAGTCGCTGCTGACGTTGCCGTCATGCAGCGATTACAATCACTCGGCCGTATCCATAATACAGTTTTAATAGGACATGTCGTGGCTTGTAATAAAAGTTGTATCTTCCTGTCGGTTTACTCGTCTTCCTTGTTCTCTTCTTCTCGTTGCGCTTGTTTCCCGGACGGAACAGATTGTCGTGTTCTACACGATGGACACGTTAGCAATCAACGACATTTTCATCCTAATATTAGCGTCGAATAAGAGAGGCACAAATAGAAACCCTTAATGATATAGTTGTGATTATTTCACTGTAATTTGTGCGAAGAATGCAAAGGGATCTTTAAGTGACAGAATTATCGACATCGCAGGTTAAAAAATACTTCGAATTGGCAGATTATAAAATCCTTTTACACAATTAAAATACGCAGACTAAAAAACGGTTTAACGAAAAAATTGAAAAAGATTATATTTAGTAACACTAACTTTTTTAATTTTTTTAATTTTTTTTGTTAAATCGACCGTCTTACGATTTTTTGTACGTATTTTAATTGTGTAAAAAGGATTTTATAATCTCTGTATAGTCAATTCGGAGTACTTTTTAACTTTTATTTCTTAATATTGATTATTTTGTTTTTTTTAAGGTCCCTTTAATTAAACAAAATTATAACATTGATTGCTTATTATTTATTAGATATATGAAATTAAAGTGAAGAGATTATATATTATAACATTGATTCCTTATTTAGTATAATACTTTAAATTAAGAAGCGCCATAACGGTCAGAACGTTAAGATGTTGAACTATTGTAAATTCATTTAAATGAATTAATTTCAGAAATGATAAGTAGTCTCGGTAGTCTAAAGGCTTAGGACGCTCGCACGGAATGCAAGAGATCCGGGTTCGACTCCCGGCCGAGGCATTATTTTTCGCAATAAGTTTATTACAGTTTTTAAGTTGGGAAATTTGAGGGGATTATTAATATTTTCAGATTTGATTGCATTGAAAGTCCGACAACCATATCGACACGCAATTATCGTTTCTGAAATTAATTCAATTTAAATGAATTTACAATAGTTCAACATCTTAACGTTTTGACCGTTATGGCGCTTCTTAATTTAAAGTATTATGTTTAACATTAGCGGTCTTTCAATCTTATTAATCCTTATTTAGTAATTAACGTAGTAAAAAACGATCTATAACGTTTTTATGCAATTAATTACACTGCACAAGTCTATAAATGCAACTAAGGGTTAATCTACTTCGACGTGCAAAGCGATATGCGCGACTTCGAAAAGGACGTTTATTGTTACCGTCGATATCTAATCTCGACCTTAACCGGTGTGACGATGCATTCGCGATTGTCCCGCGAAGAACGGTGAAGTATCGCTTGTCATGTTCCTCGTAGCCTTCGGACAGATCGCCCGACAGTAAAGAGCCATTTTCACGTCGCATTGTGTTACGTTATTGCTGTCATGACGACGAACATCGTGGAGCAAGTCACCGTGAAAACTGACTATTTCGCAACAAAATACGCGGAAATTGGAATTTATCACGAAGGCTTAAGTGAGTCGCTCAATTGCGCGTATAATGACGTTATATAATACGTGAAAATAGAAATCCTAGAAATAATCAGATTAATTTAGAATAATTACAAATAAATGTATTAATAATATTTTATTAATAAAAGTTGTTGATATATAAATTCAATTATGAAACGTTGAACAATATTACAATAATTTACAACAATATATTAATAGAAGAATTGTTGAATTATTATTCTTTTCTTAGAGATTTATGAAGAATAAAGTACAATATATTACATATTAATAAGTACATACATGTTGTGATTTTTAATGTCATACATGGATCTTTATTGTTTCATCTTTATATCTTGATAGTTTCATCTTTAGCAATAGTTAGTCTGAGTTGACTTGAACACCACATTGATTTTGACACAAATGAACGTTTTGCGAAATGGATGGCGTAACAACGGCGACACGTATTGTAAATCGCGTTGCTTCCTGCGAATTCACTTTAAGGCTACGGAATGTTAACGGGAATAATATTTCATCGAAAATCGATGCTTATTCGAAGGGTTAACCGCTGTAAACTGTGATTGATTTATCGCTCTCGGCGACGGGGAGAACAACTGTACTCTCGAACTCTAAACCCCCACCGCGGGGGACGATCTGTCACACTTTGCGCGATGTTTTGGAATTGTATTGTTTGTTTTTTTAACCAGATCGAAATTTCGGAATTCTAAATTCTTTTGTAACAATAATAAACAGTATCACGCATTAGTATAGTAATGATGTTATTTTAAAATACTTAAAATTTTTTGTATTAAAAATTTTTTAAGCTCATTAAAATTACGAATATATCATGCCTAATAATTTCCATCTAAATTGGAATTATATTTAGTAAAAACCTATCACAAGATTTAATATTTATTTAATGGAAGAATAAAAAATAATCCATAGAAAAATCCATGAAAGAATATAATTTAAATTTAATAAAAACGTTAAAATGATAAATCAATGTTACAAGACGATTTTTTTTGTAACTTTGATTTATCCTGTATTAAATCTTTTCTTTTTTAAAGTTACTTTTCTATATTTGTCACAAATTAATGTCTGCAAGACATGATTTATGGATTTTGTCTGACATAATCTGTAAGTCGATTAATTAAATATAAATTTTCACGAGTTTCTAGTCATTTGCAAGAATTATTTTTAATCATTAGCGACCTAGAACAAGCACTCATTTTATTCGGTCTTATAATCCTCTGAAGTGGAATTCTTTTATGTTCCCCTTTGCATCTCGTGCCAGCGTGCACGTCATTTCGATTCAATCCACGGTGCGATAAACTGCGCGATCTCTCTGCTAAGCGCGATAAATCATGTTATTCGTGACGCATTGCAATGCGCATCATTTCCGTCGTCGCGTTCGCAATCGTAATGCGTTTACTGGTGCCTGGAGAAAGAAAGAGGGAGGGGGGAGAGAGAGAGAGAGAGGCCTGATTTTTTTTACGAAGGTGGTTCGTTACTTGGCGGATCGTACGATAAAGGGTGATCAATGTCTTACTTTCGCCGGTCGGAATCACGCAACTGCAGCCGACGGCGCAATTGCGTTCGCAGTTGCGCTCGCGCGCGGATTCAATGGCGACGAAGCGGTGCGACGCGTCTAAGCCGGACCGAGTCTTGCTATTCCTGTACCTTCTATACTAGACGGCACAGCACGGGGCAATGACACCCGGTTCCTATCCCGAGAGACTGGCTGCACTGCTGCCGCTCGCAGGTGCGCCGTTGCGTCTTGCATGCACACGGAGCGGGCATCGCTAATTTAATCAATTCCCTAAACGAAGGCGCGAGGAGAACGCTGGGTTCTTCTTGTGTCTGAACAAATGCGCAAGCACCTTCTGCTCTTTTTGTTCTCACTCCGACTTGAAAAAAAAAATACATATTTTCATACATCTCATCATGTAATTTTTCTGATAACGGAATTTGCATTATTTTAAAATAAACAACCATATTAATTTAGTAAATAATAAATTAAATTTGAGTCAAATTTAATACATTTTTTTTAGTTGAATTAATGAACTATATTTTATGATTTTTTAGTCAAATTTTATTTATTATTTACTAAATGCATGCGTTAATTTGGACGTTGTTTACTTTGAAACTTTGATCACACAAATGGATTGATTTACACATGGAAGTTAAAAATAACAAAATGTTATTTAACTTAAGAGATTGGGTTACCATTGTTCTTTTGATATCTAATAGCATTCCATGATTTTTTTCTGTCTTCAAATTTAAGAAGATACAGTTCGTGAGACACCGTGTGTAGCAATTTTCATGCGAACGAACAATGATTCCGTCATCAACTTTACGTTTTATCTCCACGTTTGCTCGTGTTTATCGCAACGGATTCGGGTTGTTCGCCGAGCATAGCAGTAAACAGTTCGTCTCGGATGAGTCGTTCTTCCGGTTTCTCTCTCGCAGCACGTCTTTCGCGAGTTGCGAAAATTAATTCCGCGCGGTGATATGACGGCACGTAGTTGTAGGCTCTTCCGGCTTATGCGCTAGAAGTTATTGGCCGTGACAACCTTATGCGTCTAATATACAAAAGATTGAATGTGGCATAGCCATAATTAAATCTCGTAATACTAAGATGCGTGATAAGACATGACTTGCCATCGGGGATAGGAGTTGCTTTACACTCATTCGATAAAGAGAATAAGTAACTCTTACAATACATTTCTCAATGTGTCAAATAATTATATACTAGGCAATCTGTCTGTTACTTTAGAAATATGAGAAGGAAATGATTTTATTGTGCCAATTGAATATGCGAGTTATATATATATATATAAAATCTCGTATTATATTTTATATTTAATTATTATATATATGTCGCAACATTTGATATTTCTACCGTCCACTCTTTTCATAACGCTTATTTTAAAATATATTAAAATATGATGTACTTTTGAATTAAAAAATTTTTTTTTTAATTTTATTAGATTTTAATTACAAATCTTTTTTTAATTACTTAATTTTCTTACCTTTCGGTAAGAACTTTTTGCAATAAAAGAAAACGATAAACTTTTGAAGTTACGTTTCTTTTAACGTCAAATGACTCAATTAGATTTACGAGACGGCGTGACTTCTCGACTTCGTAGGTTTCTAAATACATTTGCTGGTGTAAGCCGAGAGGCAATCTTCTCTCCGACGTTTTCGTCGGATCGACACAAATTTCTTTTTCTCCGTTTGCAACTCTAAAAATACGTCGAGATGAGAAAGAGAGAGAATGAGAGAACCGTCTGTCGGGGAAAACCAACGTGTCAACCTGACTTTCCTCTCCTCTGGAGGCGCGCACGTGGGCGTCGCTTTAGCCTTAGCACGTTTATACTTAGTTTCGTCATTCAGGTCGTGCCAAATTACCGCACTGCAGCGGTACAGCGGTGCGACCGTTTTGCTGCGAAAAGTGCAACCGCGGCCGCAATTGCGCGGGCCTTTGCGAGAGATGTGTTTTTGCATCATTAGGCGCTGTGTGCGCTGCGCAATATTCGCGGGCTGCCTGTTTCTTTTGCGAAGTGATAAACTGTCCGACTTTTTTTCCCTGTGCTGCTTCTCCTCACTTTTACTACATTTTCCTTCGAGCGATCTTAATTTGGAGCATTTACATCTTGATCGTTGCTTGATCGATGTGATCCATGATTATATAAAGAAAAATTTGCCTCGATCACTTCAGGTCGAGGTATCATTAGACAAGTAATTATATGCGATTGATGCATTAGCTATTAAAAGAGGTTACATAATGCACATAATTAGTCGTAACGTTCGTTAGACGGCTTCTTTTTGCTATTGCAATCTCGACTGATTCATCTATCTCGTCATCGAAGTCGTCTAATGATAACTCGGTTTATCGCTCTAATATTGTCTAATGAGAAAGGATGAATAGAGACCATATAGAAAAATGTTCCACTTTGCTATTTTAGTCTGTATTACGAGAGTTGTATTAGCATCACGAAGTCGTTTGGACATCGCTAGTTTTTCTACTCTTTGATGATTAACATCTATTAAGTTTATTGTTCATTGTATGCATTCTACGAATTTTCTGCAAAAAAAAGATTATATTGTTCTGTTCCGATGGAATTTTTATTTTTAGATTTTTTGATAATTCTTAATAATTTGCGTCAAACAATTAACTTATGCAGCATAATTAATCAGAGTCATTATAACGTCATTACATTATTTGTTACTGTCATTAAATCCGAAGCTAATAATCTTCAGTTTGAAAAGATAATAAATTATTAATCTTTCTTTATTAGATTTATTGCTAAAAAAACTTTACATTTTTATTTTGATCAATACATTCATTAACGTTTAGAACAGATGGGATCGTTATAACTTAGTGCGACTAATTAATGATTACCTACAAACGAAATTATATTCGACGGAAATCGATATTCTCTCTTTCTCTCTCTCTCTCTCTCTCTCTTTCTCTTGAAAGAACACCTTATATCTGTTATTATGCCTGCTTTGAATACATGAAAAGCACAAGTTTATCCTCTGTCTAATCCTTCATTATACTGCGGTGCAAAAACGCATTTAAACGTATGTATGTTACGTCATAATGGAATATTGCTGTTGATAGAATACCTCGGTAACGTATCATGCTATTTGTGCATCACGATGCATGGTTTCTAGAAATGCTTTTGCATCGTCCGTTGCAAAAAGAAGCGGCGTTTCTCACCTTCAAATCGCGGCCTTCGATTTCAATGTCAGCCGGTGCAAAATTGACTCGCGCGATAGCTATCGATATACGTGTCGGCACGATAATTTTCGATCACTTTTCTCGCTGTCTCGTTAAGTATAACAACATGACGTTACGATCTATCGCGATGTTTGAAGGGATTAAGTGAAAAATACGATAACACTTTTAAATTTGAACGTAAAGCAAGTTTAATCATCAGTTTCATTACAATTTCTTATTTTAACATTATAAGAATTTTAGGCATGACCATATGTATGAATACATCAAAGAAAGCCATGATCGGTAAAAGTTGGATGTTTCGAATAATATATATATTATATATCCTTTATTAAATCAATTTATTCCTATTATAATTCTTATTTTAATTCTATCAGATCTTTGTGTGTGTGAAGCTAGCGTCTAACTTGGTGGAAACTCATTAAATATTGAGAGTTCTGAGTTTACTTTCAATAGTTCTATAGTTCTATATAGGATAAATAAATAGTTCCGGCCATCAAAGCCGAGAAACCCAAAATTCAAAATGAGACGCCAGGTAGGTTCACACAGGGTGAACTCTAAAAAAGTTTCCAGCCACAGTTTCTTATAGGATTTGAAAAGATACATAGTTCTTCTACAAAGAATTCAAGAATACAAACAATTTTTATCACCCGAGGAAGGCGCCTTGCACTGTATGTGTGAGACGCTGGCCGATTTCCGACAGTTCTGTGAGATATATGGTACTTATCGTGCAGTTCTGAATGTGTCCTAACGCTTTCCGAACAGTTCCGGTGATATAAATAATTTATTAATTTTTTAAACAATTTTTATCACCTGACGGCCAGCGTCTCACACATACCCTGCAAGGCGCCTTCCTCGGGTGATAAAAATTGTTTAAAAATTTAACAAATTATTTATATCACCGGAACTCTTCAGAAAGCGTTAGGATACATTTAGAATTATGCGAAAAGTACCATAAAACTAACGGAACTCTTTGAAATCAGACAGCGTCTCATCTTCGTTCCTTCTAAAGACTATTTTTTAGGGAAAAAATTGTTTAAAAATCAAAATAACAATGTTAGGTGTCAGAACTCTTTGTAGAAGAACTATGTATCTTTTCAAATCCTATAAGAAACTGTGGCTGGAAACTTTTTTAGACGGAGTTCACCCTGTGTGAACCTACTTAGTGTTTCATTTTGAATTTTGGGTTTCTCGACTTTAATGGCCGGAACTATTTATTTATCCTATAGAACTATAGAACTATTGAAAATAAACTTAAAACTCTCAATATTTAATGAGTTTCCACCAAGTGAGACGCTAGCTTCACACACATCAGATCTTTCAATTTTTGGATCTCTATAGTTGCTATCCTTAATTACAACTTTCAATAATATATAGCACAATTGATAGTCAATGTTATGAAAACGATTACTCTTTTAGCTTAAATTGTAATATTAATACTTCGAGATAAAATTGAAATAACATTTAAGTGGCTCATAATTTCTGCAACTGATAAAGTTAAATTCTATGCATGACTTGTATAAAAGAACTATTTTAGTTCATCTATACATATAAATGTTAAAGGCTAATGATGAATCATAAAGGTACATTCATCGTTATATTTATTAGGGAAAATGATAAATCGTCGGGTGAATTATAAGTGAATTAACATGAGCACCGATAAATTCATGTTCTTCTTCATCTGCATAATTCATCTGCAAATCGATTATAGAAATGAGAAAACGTTTATTGCTCTCAATCTTTTATTTCAGTAATATTATTTAACGCCATCGTTAATGAGGCTTGTCTCGGGTGATTTCGAGGACTTAATTCCTAGTTGGGTAATCTTGAGCGTTATGCAAGCAAGCACTTGAATCGACTCCCGACGTAATTCGTCTAAAACTCTTAATGTTGATAGCGCCGCTGCACCACAACTGCGGAAAGTTGCTCAACGGTGAGATATTTGTCGCACAGGTTTATTTCGTCATGTTTAATACACAGGCCGGTGTTACGGAATACGCGCTCTATTTTCTTCCTGGTCCGTTTCGTGCAATTTCGTGATATGCTCTCGTTTCTTGCTAGTTCGTTCTAGCGTTGAAATCTTTATTGAACATTATATTGCACTGCGCAAAATCTACAATTATCGCAAAATTTAAATTGTAATAAGAGAATGGAAGACTAACTTAATTTAATACATATATGTTTCATGCGTGTTGTTTAATTTATTTGCACGAGCTTTTACACGTCCACACTGAGGGAAAAGATTTTGCTATGAAAAAGGGATTACAAAATTTAATTGTCAAATTTGTTTTGTGTTCATAGCAAACAAATTTGCATATTGGACAATTATTTACATTTGTTGTAAATAATTTTTGTAGCGAGTACGAAAAAAGAATAAATATTTGTTACACTTACCACTAATTTGTGATCCCCAGATTTGTAAATGGAATTTGCTGTTCATAGCAAATTTCTCTCCGTGAGTAAATTTAATGTTGCATTCTTTGCAATATTATTCATATTTTTATGAAATGACTAGATATATGCAATATGGAATTTTGCTATTATTTTTATTTTATTCTTGTTGTGTGAGCAAGTTTTAGAATTATTTTCAAAATCAAGAATTTTTAACAAAAATATATAATAGAATAGCGTTGAGAAATAGAATACTCTCATTGTTGACAGCCGCGAAAATAAAAGCGATGGTAGATGCAAGTGTCTTCGAGAATAGCGTACTCGACGAGGTCGTCTTAAAGCGTGCCACTGTGTCAGTAACAGTACTCCTCGTAAAAGCCGCTCGGCATCTCAGAAGGGTTACATTTCGCGCGACCCCGTGTAAGATATCTTTTAATATAAAGAGCATTTCATTCTCTAAAGTGCTTCGACAAGTTAGTAAAGCAAGCGGATCGTAAAGATAGAAGCGTGTTTTGTAATGACAGAAAAAGCGTCGGATATAATAATTAGCCTGTAACTTTTATGCTTTCTAGTCTTTAGTCTTTTATTAGACGAGGATTATATTAAAACCAGCGAACCTAATGTAATCGCAGATTTAATGAATTTACATTTAATGAATAAATTATTGAAACGCACTTTTTTCATCAGATTTTTAGCTACCGAATTATTGTAAATTTTATGATCTCCTATATTTATTATTTTCGTTTTAGTGGTCTAATCTTAAACTTTTCTTTAAGATACTGTCGTTAAGAGTTACAGAATAGGGGTTTAAGTTTGTATATATTTTTTCGCAGATAAAACTCTTCTTCTCTCTTTTTCCATCGTTTCGCAGAGTAGATACTAAAGGTAGACCCTCTGTATATAGTGTGTACATTCAAGTGTGTTCCACGATTAGTTATTGTTAATAGGAAACATATAGAGATAAGGAATTCTTTTGCTTAATGAATTTAGACAGACCTGTGCTGCAATAATAAAACATCGCGTGTTAACCGTATTCGCATTTCGAAATTTCAGTGTAATTGTTGTGTCGATGACCTGTACGATAGTGAATTCTCCGCTCGCGATCTGAAACGTGTCAATTATCCCACAGTCGCGTTTTCTCCGTACACCTCCCATCGAACATTTGCCTCGTTCTGATAAAACTCGCTTCGACCGATGATTTTTTTCGCTTAACCACGACTCGGGACTCTTTTCCTTCGTCCTCCCCAATATCCGATAGTGGCCAACATTCGCTATTCGTGAACGGTTGCCGTGTTCAGTGACGAAACCGGGAGATACGGTATTAGACAAGAATCCTGTGCACTGCTGTTTCGAGACTCGCGTCTTTCAAGTGAAAGGCCGCGAAACGCGCGACTCGAGATCGACAAAATTGCCCAATGCGTGCCATGCCGATACTAAAATCGAAATTCAAGAAATCCACGTGAGAAACTCGCGATTCGATCGACACGAGAGTTACGATATAGTTCAATCATTATTTGGACCAAACCAGTTCAAAGTCAGTCTTACAATTAATCAATTTTAATCATTTTATAGTACATCTTGCATAATTTGAACGACAAATCGAATCCACTGGTTTCAGAAATCATTATTTGTCAATGTAATAATAATTAGTTTATCTAGCAAGATAAAATAAATGTTAAGTTAAACTTAAAAAATGTGAAATAACTCATTAACGAATTGAATATATTTACGTATTGATTTAAATGTTATATTTACAAAAAAATATTAGGACACAGCGATTAATAAATCTCGATTGTATGCGTTACAAAAGTAGATTTCCCAAATAAAGAGTTGTGTGAATTAATGAGAAGCACGTACATCTTCTAGTCTATTGAAAAATTTGTTTCTTCTATGTTACTTCCTTAAATATTGAAAAATTAGGTTTTTTTCTTCATTTAATAACATTATTAAAGAATTTTATCAGTTCAAATCTTATGCTGAAAAAAAGACTTTATGTGAGATTAATAATAATCTAAACAAATATATAAAATTTTGTGTAAATCCAGACATAAGTACATGTCCGGTTACTGGTACATGGACGTTTATCTTAAGAATTGAAAAAATTATGATGTATATAAGAGTGGGCTCGGAACTCACAGCCTTGTTCTGGAAAATTGAATTTGACCTAACTCGTTGATCCGTTTGACCCGTCACGACTCGTCGCGACACTGTTAACCGGTTTAACGGTCGACATTAAGTATCGCCGAATTAAAGTTTAACGATTCCATTGTTACACCCGGCTGGCCACGCACAGCGTGTGACGTGCTGATATGTGAGTGTCTTGTCATATTCGTCACGTCAAAATGTATGACAGTGCCAAGTACCGTTTTTAACGATTTCCTATCGCGGGCGCGGCAGCATGGCTAAATCGTAATGCTTATTTTTATCAACTCCATAGCACTGTCGGATCTTGTCTCAAACGATCATCGCGTGTCTCACAACGTAATAGCCACAAATAAATCTTATTATTTATTACGATACTTAGTGTTATACTAATGCGCTTAGCGTCAATCGTCGATTAAATTATTTTTTTTATGATTTAATTTGATATTTACTGTCTATAATTTTTATCATTAATCATTATTTAAATTAAAGCTATTAATATAATTGTTCAGAATTATACGAATCTATTTAATTTTATTTAAATTTTTATATAATAAGTAGCATATTATTTATAATAATATAATAATTATATAATAAATAAGTATACACTGAGAAGAAAGTTATTCATTTGACTAAATTAATTTAATCAAGTAAACATTTTTTCTCATTGTCAGTGTATGACGATAGGAAGCATATATTAGTATATATAGCGCATGTAAAGACGTCCGACTATTTTTATTTATATGTGCAATTATTATAATATAATATATATATATATATATATTCAATGATTTGGATAAGTTTGAGCTTTCCTACAGTTTCTATTTAGTGAAAGCAATTTACACGAAAAGAAATCAAAATCTCAAGTCTGTTTGCTGTCAAATAATCTCATTGTTGTTAGGCGACTACTATTTTTGATGGCGAGAATTTGATTTCATTTGCACAAGATACTTATTTACATATTGCGTCTCATGCTGAAACTTAAGCCTGTCTCGTTAAACAAATCTGACTGTCGGCGGGTCCATTTTTAGTGACCGAAATATCATTGGGAGCAGTCGCACGCGCGATTTCCTTTCAGGGTTAACCTAATTTGACGTGTACTTAATTACGAATTTCTGTCTCGTTGGAGAACCCGGTTATCGTTGACACGGGCTTTCCTTTCGGCGCGACGGCCCGCTTAACAAACGCCCACGTGCTGGGCTTTTACGTGCGCGGCCGCTCGTAGGTCGAATGAGGACCGATATTAATTACAACATAACGGGCCATGACATTTTATTGATAGTATACAATCGCGTTGGTCTAAAACGCGACCGGTATTGCGCATCTATTATCACTAAAATGTCTACGTTTAATTCCACGTTTAAGTATCCATATGTAAACACACGTTGTGAATATCATTTAAACAATTACGTATACTATTATCATTTTTTAAATTATTCTTTTGCTTGCGATATCCTATCCGATCAAATAATTATGGGAAATGTGAATTTCAATTTGGATACAATAGAAAAAAAATAATTGCAAACTGTTTCTTGCTTGTAATATCTTTATTTATAATTGCAAATTGTTTCTATGTAATATCTTTATTTGTAAATTGAAATTATTGCGTAATGCTTCTTTCTAACCTTGTTATATACATTTCTTGACACTCTTATATTTATACATAAAAAGAATGATTTTGCTGGAAGATTAAAAATTTTGTTGGATTTGAAAATAATTTTGTTGGACTTTTAAAATAATTTTCTTGAAAAAATTCAAATATTACTAGAAAAAAATTTTTTGCAATATTGTTCATAACTTTTTTTAATGTCTAACATAATTATTTTGATGGTCTAATAATATTATTTTCTGTATCCAGCAAAATTTTAGATCTTTTAGCAAAATGATTTCCTTTAGCAAAATCATTCTATCGTGTATATAAAGTATCGTAAAATTTAAAGATAAAGTTGGACATTATACTTTATATTCGCTTATTTCGCGAGTTAGCACCGCGTATAAACTGTTAGTTCCACTAACTCTGGCAAGTTAACTAACGTGAATTTAACGAGAGCCTCGGTATCCGGGACGGGATTCTCTTCTCTTGCCGCGATCGATCTTCCAGCTTCCTGCAGACTTTCCTATTCATCTAAAAGGGAGATCCCGGTGTCACATTACTCGTAATCCGCGTTGCTAACGAACCGAACGATCCGACTATGGCACACACTCCACGCATATGTAACGTTTCTAACGGTATATCGTATAACTCGCATTCGTTTGGAGCCACTGACTCGATTGTTTCCGTATCGACTTACATTTCCTTTTACGATTCCTTACACTAATGACAACGTAGTGCGAAATATAACTCACTGCAGCATATTCAAAATCAAGAATGATTTTTCTAATGTTTCAAAATTAAAATCTCTAAAATATTTTTGGATTTATAAAACAAATAAACTACAAGTGGACGAAACATTCGTACGATAAATATTAATTTGATACGATATAAAATTTTCCATGAACATTACATTACTTAATTATGAAATAAAATTTAAAAAAATGTCTTACTTAGAGATTTTGCATTGCAAAGTATAGAAAGACGTTTTAAATTAGTGCATTTTTATACGTGTAATTGTGTGTCAGGTGAATGACTGGTGAGGAAAGGATAAGTTCGGAACTACAACGACGAGTAAACAACTCATTAGCATTCCTTTTCGTATTCAGCCGTGAAATCGAAATTACTTGGCCGGGAGTCAAAGAAAGTAATAGCAGAGGCGTCGCGCGGAATTGGCAACTGACGTTATTTTCACCCCACATTTTTATTTCGACTTCAGATCATTTGCTATTCGGGTTTCATTGGGTAAAACGCGAAAGAAATACTCTCTCTTGGTCATGTGGACTCTCGATTTTCTTGTTTCTCTGAAAACGTGATTAACACACGTTCGTTCTCGACTGGACTATGAATATATCTCGAAAAACTACAATACGTGACTTTATAAGTCGCTGATGTATGGATATTTGTATTTATAGTATGTATATATTAGGTTAAATTATGAACACAATTTTTAATTACGTTATTCACTAAATATTTTTAAAAGCAATGTAACACTGAGAAAAATGTACTAAATTTTAATAAATATTTATTTGAATAATATCAACTAAACATTTATTTACAGCAAATAAATATTTATTTAATAAAGAAATGACTGTTGAATGAAATTAATGTTACATTTACATTGGTATATTTTTTGCTTAAAGTAACATTTATAAAAGAATTGTATTTTATTCACGTTTCTCATTCGTTTTCTGTACTCGTTTAAAGCGTATAAGGACATCGCGAATAAACTGGATTGAGCGGTCAACGATCATGTAACAAAGTGTCTCCTCGATACCGCGGGTGACACGACGCGGTTTCACTACGAATCGGACGAGCGAAATCATGCTACACCGGTTGGTGCGGTTGCATATTATACATGTCATTGCCTGGGGCAACCACGAGCTCTCTCGAGAGGCTCGGCCAGTCATTCTCGACAAGTGTGCATCACGACATTGGTCTACCTTACATCCACCTACGTACCGTACCATCCACCAACGTATTCTACCTTATATTCACCTTATATTCACCTTCGCCCGCCGCTTTCGGGATCTCCCACAACGACTTGTCAGTTAATCGAGATTGTCTGAAGTGTTACGCGAAAAGAAGTGTTACGCGAAATTCGATCGATCTTGAATTTTTTTTCCGTATTTTATTCTTACAAAATAAAATACTGTTACATGAAACTGCGGGTTAGAATCTTTTTTGTAATTTTTGAATAATTTTAGAATATTATGGGCGAATAGAGTTATATTTTTAATAATTTTCTTTGAAACAAATATTTTTTAATTGTATGTATAAATTATTTGTTCTAGCTGTTCTTGAAACTTATAAAATGAGTGTTTGTATAACAAATACGATTATTAATAGAAATAATTATTATCAGAAGATACATTCATTTGAAATAAAATTTTTAACCTTTTGAGTCTTTTTGATACAAGTGAATTTTCATTCTTAAATTTCTTCGAAATAAAGGAGAGTGAAATCCGGTTCTCTCTCTCTCTCTCTCTCTCTCCCCTCTTAAATATAAGTTAAAAACTATTTGAAATAATGTAATAAATGTTGAAAAATAACTGAATTTTTTCGTATTTTTTGAAAGCTTAGAATAGTGAAAACCTGAATCGTACAAAAAACCAGATTGCAGATGGAGGGTTAATAATAAGTAGATAAGTACATTATATTGATTGTATCTTTATTACTGTTATACATGTGTCTTGTATAACGTATGATATTAGATATCTGCCGTTCGTTTTATTAGATATTGACAGCAATTTTCGTATCACAAATAAATAAAACTTAAAATCAGATATTATTAGCCATGTTACAAGCTGAATGAAGACAAGGACGCCGATGTTTTATTCCGCTCGGCAGAAATCTAGTTTCTTTCGCCTGTAAATCCAAAAAAGCAAAAATTAACTTCGCTCCATATAATTTACAATAATTCCATCGCGTCGCTCGCAATCTGACATTGATCTCCCTGATCGCACTGTACGATTGGATAAAATGTAATGCTTCGACATAATATAAATCGGATTGGTCGACGGACAGTCGCTTTTTCGATTAGCATATAAAATCGACGCACAGAGAGATTGATATTGAATCGTAACGTAGAAGGAGTATCAACGGTTATTACTCTGTTCGAACCGGTTAAGTAGCATCGGTTAAAACATTTTATCTGTCTTTATAATGGCACAATTCACACTGACTCACAATCCCGTCGCTACCTACTACCCGCGTGGCAGAGAATTTTTTCCCATCCTTTTCGCCCTTTTTTTCCTTTCCCTCTTTTTTTCTCAGAGCCCCGCATAAGATATTCTCACCTGCAGCGTGCCAGCAGCTCGTTAGCGATTTGCGGCAACAATGGCCGACAGGAGGCTGGGTAATTATTCCGTACACATGCACATATCTCTCTCTCTCTCTCTCTTTATCTCGCTCTCGTCCTTCGTTTCTTTTCCTCTCCGATCCTTGAGCGTTCCTCTCCAACACCGAGCGTGTAATCCTCCGTTCTGCGCCGGCGAAACAAGTTGTTCGATCCCACGTCTCCGACCTCCAACGCGCGTCTCTTAGATAATTCTTTCTCCGAGCAGCCCGGGTAATCGAGTAGGCTGTTTGTATGCACCCATATGCATAGCTGCATTGTTGTTGCAAAACAACACGTGGCATACCGGTAATCGACACGTAACACGCTCGTGCAAACATGTACACAAACACACACTCGAGAATAGAGTTGGTCCGACGAGAGCGGAGGACGGGTTAATCTTGCATAACGTAATAGCGAAACAACGAGACGAGAGGACTTTATTTACGTCTCTGTGAAGTTAGCACCTCAACTTAAAAAAAATCGGAAATTTTAATAACAGTACTACTTGCACCCCGAATAGTTCTACAGTTCCTGATAGGTTTTATTAATAGTACCCCGTTGATTTAGGCCAAAAATTTTAAAAAATAAAAATATGCTGTGCTAACATCGCATTTTTTAATCCCAACAATTTTTTAATTCCAGCGCTGGCACCGCACGCTAAGTGGCTGTTTAGAGATACTTTACTCTTGGCGTGCGGTGCCAGCGCTGGGATTAAAAAATTGTTTAAACATATTAAACGAGGAGTACTCCGATCGAAACCTACATAAGTCTTCGGTACTATCGTAGTACTGTCGGGTAAAGCCGAAAAGTCGGTCAGTACTGGCTGTTTAGAGGTATTTTACTCTTGGCGTATGGTACCAGCGCTCGGATTAAAAAATTGTTTAAACATATTAAAATGGCCGATAGTGTCACTAAAACTTATCAGGAACTATAGAACTCTTCGATTACTAAAAAATGGCGCAAAAAATTAATTTTTTTAAAACTTGTGCTAGTTTTTTTTAAATTTACTAGAACATAACAAGCGTGCGCTTCGCGCGCGCCATTGTTAAAGACTAAATATATAAGCAAATAATAAAACAGGAAGAACAGGGAGGGAGGAAAAAAGTTAGGATTAATATGTGTTAAATATCTGTTTATATCTTAAATATATGTTTATATGTTTATTTTGATACTGACTATGCGATAGCTTTTTTCGGAAAGATTTAAATTGAATACTTTTAAACAATTCTATTTAACATAAAATTTCTTATCCTCCTAATCTCCAGCGGAGGTTAGTATAGGTT
>NW_017256979.1:4890-6842 GCF_001594055.1 Mycetomoellerius zeteki | reverse complement strand
CCGCGCCCCGCGCTCCCCTCAGAGTACCCATGTTAGAACCGGCCCTATACATCTACTAACAAATCTTTTTTGATTGATAATTAGAAAGTAACATAGGCTACCATTTTGCAGATTTGCGATTCCTATGCGCGGACTCCTTTCCTGTATGATTTATATTCCAATCTGGGCAATTTTCCAAATATGTTTTTCTTTTATTTGTTTGAGTTGTATTTTTGTTTCTCCAATTATGTTCTAAATTTAAATCATCGCTTGACAATGTCACTTTCCTCAGAAAAAAATCTGTTTTAATATTTGTCGTAGAATTAGAGTCAATTAAAAATGTTTTTGATTGGTTAAGCATATTTGAAGAGTTTGACGCATCTTTAGGCAGGTTACTTTCTTTAATAGTAGGTATAATGGATTTAATATCACTTATCGAACTAACAATGACACCATTTTTTGTGACTGACTTATTATTTTTTGCAGAAAGCAGAGAGTCATGTGACGACATAGCCAATAGTGATCTACCTACAAATGATCTTAAATGAGTGGTTACGAATTTGTTTGCTCTCATTGGACGTTGTTTATTCTTTAATAAGACATGTTTAATATCTTTTATTTCAGATTCTACAGATGAGGAGCTGGCATTTATTTGCCCATATCTAAAAATAGGGTCATTACACCCGAATACAATAGGAAATAAGAAAGAAATGTATTTAGTTTTTGGTTTAATTGCGGAATGTAGTACGGACTTGCCACGTCACATTTTATTTTGGTTTCTATTAATGTCTTATGATAATCTTCAACAAAATTACTAGCCCATGATGCAATATTGCAATTTGTTATTGTTTCCAAGTCAAAATTTTCATCTTATATATTGTCATTATCCTTGTCATATAGTGACACCTCTTCAACGCCTTTTATATGATTCGTTTTAAGGACACGAGCAGATTCCGATGGAGCATCATTTCCATCATTATCTTTCCCAATTTCCTCGCTAAGAGATAATAAAATAATACTTTTTGCTAATTCGACGAAATGAGAAAAGTTCGTCTGCTTTGTTAATAAAGCCATAGCGCGTGTATAAAATTTCTTTACTTTCGGATTTAGGTGTGAAATGAATTTCCACTTAGACACCATGTGCATATAGTCGCAAATATTAAGCCGTATAAAGCACATTGGCTTTTCGACAGAATATTCCGTTATTAGAGCGAAACATGTTAAATAATGTTTTAAATTTGAGTATTGATCGAAAGTTTTCGCAGTAGCATTAAATAATGCCATATAGAAGTCACATACGACCGATCGAGGGATTGGAAAATTTGCTTTATGAATCCAATACGATCGAATATGCAAAAATTCATTTAACCAATATTGTATAGCATTGACATTTTGCACAGCGCTCAACATTTGAAATACTGGCATTTTGTAATCAGGAACATCCGCGACTGCTTGATATAAATACGAGTAGGAATACAGTATATGAATAAGGAATACAGTAATACTCGTATATGTACATGTGGCTATAGTTCCCCACATTTGATAATTGAACTTTTTTTTATTAGTGAACCAATTGCATTAATATAAAGTATATCGTGATATTCTAAGTAAACTATCATTTGTTTAGGTGTCCAATAATGAACAAAAAATGGATCGTAGCCTATACAATGAATGAAACTTGCATGATTTGTATTTCATATTTTGAAGATACACACACGATCATTTGATTTGTAAATTGAGATCTTGTCTCTCTTGTTTTGCTTTTCTCAAGAAGAGAGTAGAAGTCTTATAAATGCGATGGTTCCGAATCATATAAATTCATTAATTTTGAAGCTTTTTTTTCCTTCGCCATGTTGTCACCGACAATGTACCTGTTGCGAGAGATTGCGATATTTCTACTCTGTTTTGTCCACTCAGGGGGCGTTTATTTGTATAGATGTTCGCCGTCGAGGAAATGAGTGTCTAGGTGTTCG
>NW_017256979.1:2598-2803 GCF_001594055.1 Mycetomoellerius zeteki | reverse complement strand
ACGATTCCTGCGGGTAGTAAGAAGTGCGTCGAACTGCTGATAATTGACAATATATGGACGGAGTATTACGACCGCGATAAGATTCCGTTTCTTGACACGTGCGATGATCGGTGCTATAAGTGTGAAAAGTGCATCTTCGCCCTTGAATATAATGACAAGTTGGTAGAGGATTATTTCAATCTACGTATAAACCGGCATTGCAACG
>NW_017256979.1:0-220 GCF_001594055.1 Mycetomoellerius zeteki | reverse complement strand
GAGCGCGGTATACGCGGCGGCCTCAGTCAATGTTCAGGTAGATACGCGCAGGCCAATAACAAGTATATGCGTTCGTATGACCCATCGAAACCGTCGTCGTACTTAATGTACTACGATGTTAACAATCTATATGGATGGGCGATGTGTCAACCATTGCCATACGCCGAATTTCGATGGGTCGAAGACGCTACGAACTTTGACGTGAGCGCGATCGCTCCGG
>NW_017256978.1:6514-6900 GCF_001594055.1 Mycetomoellerius zeteki | reverse complement strand
CAAGAGAATACCCTTGTATTTCTACCATGCGCGCGAATAAAAAAAAAATAAATCGCTGAAGCTTACAAAAGGTCCGTACGCAGTACGCCATTACCTAGAGAGAGAGATAGATAGGGAACACCAGGAAAAAGATGTGATTCGAGCGTCGCAGCTAACGCTTGGAACGCCACAGGAAAACAGATTGTGCTGCCGCCTCGGACATCCACCTAGTAACCAAAGCTTGGTCGCCATAAAATTCGCGCAGTTTGTACCCCCTGCTACCGGCCCTCTGTTAAGCTGGAAACACAATAGACACAGGCAATAGGCACAGGCAACAGGGAATAAGGGTGAAATCACACGGTGCGGAAAAAGACTGCGGAATAGAGAATGCGTCATTGAAGCAACCA
>NW_017256978.1:1140-3835 GCF_001594055.1 Mycetomoellerius zeteki | reverse complement strand
CGCATTAAGTCACAGAGCATGAAAAGGCATACTCATAGCGCTTATATCGAGTCGGTATGACAGATTTCCTAACCTGAACGGTCGTGAACTTTAACGCTAAATATCTCGGTTCGCGGGGCAGAGCGACGCTTATTTCTGCCAGATTCGTTCGTTTCATGCAAAAACGCATCGAATGAGCCTAATTTCATTAAAATCGGTGAGGTCGGCCGTCATCTCCGTAATTACCCCCAATTTCTTCAAAATCGGAGATGAGGCCCGTATTCTAAATAATTACCATTATTTGTATTATTTTGATTAGCAAAGGCATTAGTACTTACGAACTTGAATCGCTGCATGAACTTTTTTCCACCTTTTTTTTTTAATATTTATGTTCTTTGCACAAATCAATTAGTCTTTTCACAGTCTAGAAGTAAATAACAAACCGGTTTAACCTAACTATTCAACAAAACAGTAGTGTCCTACCGAGCAAATGGCTACGAAGCTTTTAGGTCGGGTCAGTCGCGCATTTACACTGAGAAAATAGACGACCTATTTTAGGTGAGGGCGCTAAAAAAATCCGGCCTGACCTACAACAGGTCGGGTCAGGTATAGTAGTGTTTACAGCGTGCGGCCTAAATAATGTGACCTAAATTAGGTCGAATTTGGGGTATAGGCCGCGGACTAAACGTACGGTGTAAACGTAGCCTCTGTTATACATTTCACTGAAACTATTACCTTGCATACAACAGTTGGCTCAAAGGTTGTCGCGATTCTTAAGGTATATCCACACAAACTTGCATGGTCGCATAAACGTATGCATAAAGAAAATTATCCAATCACATTTCTCCTATTGTTACATCCCAGAGTTCGACCGACGGATTGTAGGAGGTCCGAACAAACCTGAGATTATTAGTGGGTATGAAGTATACGGTTTCGCGTCTACGGAAATAAAGAGTATGTTCGATTTACTTTTAATTCACTAAAGTTGCGCGTTTGACACGGCGATGATGGTCGATTCCTCAGAGGTCCAGGGCGTATCTCCAGTCCTGTCCAAATAGTTGAGGAACCTTTCTAGAATTTCGGGGCAGTTGCGGCAACTCGCAAAATTATGTACGGAGGCCAACGATACGGAACATTCGCTGCAGATCTTGAATCTCTCGGGGAAGTCTAAATGAATGTAATGCCGTAGTACCCCTAAGTAATCTCGTTTTTCATGAACAGGCAAGGAAGAGTAACATTCGGGGCATTTAATCTCGCTATTTCCTATATGGCGAAAGAACAAGGAAGACACGCAACGTGCGCTCTGTATCCATTCTGTGTACGGGCTGATTCCTAATAAACGAATATCGATAGGTGGACGCGAGAGCGGATGAGGCGGTACATGCTACGCGGGGGCGGAATTCGTGGTCACGGTAATCGAGATGTGGAGAGGTGATGACTTACCTTACGATGAATATTGTCGGTGGCTGCGGCACGCGGATTGGCTAGCGAGTGGGCTCCCAGACCTTTCGTTGTCCTGGATGCGGCGCCGGATTCGTCCTCGTAATACGTAGCACTTGTGTGTGCAATAGTCTAAGTTCGTTAATTATCACTAGTACGAATTGGATGTATAGGAGCGATTAAGGAGGATTTTCGTTAAAGAGTTCACTCGAATTCAATTAATAAGAATTTATTAATTATAGTTCACTCAAGACAAGGTTAGACTTATGAGTTATACTTAAAAATAAAATACATATGTGTATATAAAAAGGAAAAACTAAAGTTTAGTCTTAGGTTTAAAATTTCTTAAGTTTAGAATTTGAGTTGAATTTGTAAATGAAGAAAACGGAAATAGGAAAAGTTCCGCGGGTTACACTTATTCGGATTTTCCTTCGCGCGCGGTGTTCTAGACCAGCGGACAGTGACTGATCGGTCGGAAGAAAAAAGGGAGCGTGTCTGCACTGCTCGACGCGCGCTACTACTCTACTCTTATTTTGTTCAAGGGCGTTCCTAAAACCCCTCCATTATCGCGTTGCTAGTTATTTGTGGTGGGAGAGACGCGTCAGGTGCGTTCTGGAGATGTTCGTACATTCGGGTCTGCAAGTGAGTCTGTTCGGAAAAATAATTACTGGACAAAAATGGAAATGTTGCGGACGTGACACTATAAAGACGCACGTAAATTATGATTGGACAATTTTCTTTATGCATACGTTTATGTGGCTATGCAAATTTGTGTGGATATATCCTTAAGCTGGTTCTACATTAGTCGCATCGCAGTGTCGCAAGCATGTCGCAAGCGTTGTGGTCCAATCAGAGTCGAGCTAGATTGATGTTGATTGAACCGCAACGCTTGCAACGCTGCAATGCGATCAATGTAGAACCAGCTTTAAATAATCTCTATGATAAACAAATGGGGAGACGCTAATAGCGCTACTCTGTCATTCTATCTTCGTTGTTATTAGACGTAAAACAAGGATAGAATGACACAATAGCGCTAATAGCGTCTTCCTGAACGCACCTAAAGTCCTCATCTACGCTAGTGACAGCACTGACAGTAGAAATTGGCTGCGTTCAGCAGACTCAACAGTTTTGCAACCGTTTTATGATTGTCTGCTGAGATAGGACCATTCTTCTAGATCTAAAAGTATGATCCGATTAGCGCGAAGGAAACTTACAACCGTTGCAAAACAAACATTCTGTTGAACGCACCCACTGGCTGCGTTCAGCAGACTCAACA
>NW_017256978.1:0-291 GCF_001594055.1 Mycetomoellerius zeteki | reverse complement strand
ACATACATATATAGTTTATCTGAGTTTATCTCTTTCTAAATAAAATATTAAATATAATATTATATGTATATATAATATTACCTTACCTTTTCACGTTCCAAATTTGTCAACTCAAGTAACGTACTCTGACTAGAGTCCTAGATATCAAAGAAGCGCAACCGGTGTTCCGCATTCTGATTCGCTGTTACAGTCACGTGGCTTGGCAGCCATTTATAATACTAGTGACATACTTCTATTTCATTTTATTCTACAATTCTTACATTATCTTACATTATCTTACACGTTCTATCC
>NW_017256977.1:5974-11069 GCF_001594055.1 Mycetomoellerius zeteki | reverse complement strand
CCTCCTCCACCCCCTCTCCATCCACCTCCTCCTCCACCACCACATCCTCTTCCTCATCGAAAAGGATGTTCTCAACAAGGAGGATATCTCTTCGATGTCCTCTTCATCTTCCTCCATAAGCTGCTTAGGAGGCTTGGTGAAATTCTTCATGCTGAATAAAAAAGATCACACAACACTTAATCACACAACTCACTTGCACTCAACGCGTACTGGATGTGTTACGAATTGTGTATGTACTCTCTAAATCGCACAGAGATTTAGGGTGTTTACGATAATTCGAGTTTGAGTTAGTTCCATTTTACGATAGACTCAACCATCTAATATCTTCATGGTTCATGACAACTCAATGCTGTCCGATAAATCGAGTAGAGTTGAGTAGAGTTGGCGCAGTAGAGTGCACGTCCCCCGTGTATGGGAGGCCTTGTCGTGGCACGGGGGCTCACCCTGGTTCCTCCCAAGGGAGCGCCAGGGTGCTAACATCCCATAGTACGGGGCATCTCGCTAAATAGAGAGGCCCTGTACGATAGAGTCCGATGCCCCAAGGATCCCCCGTATTCTTTGGAATGCGGAGGATCTGGAGATGGCACCCTTCCAGGGGTGTCTACTCATTGCGTCGGTAGGAGAAGGTAACTCTGACTTCAAATCCCGGAGACTCGGCTTCGACAGTGAGAGGATTACTCCTCACCCGAGGGTGGATAGGTGGTCGTCCACCGAGCGCCGCGGGTCGCGTGGGGCCCTCCCCTCCCCTCTTTGGGGGTGGGGTGGTTCCCTCGCGGGCCCGGGGCGCAAAGAGGCGACGCAGGTTACACTGCAGGTGAGCTCTGATCCCCATTGAGCCATGCCACAAAAGGGATCAGGAGGATTCTTGGAGGAGTACCCTCTCCATTGCACCCAAGAATCAACTATCAGGCTTGCTCCGGTGGGAGGTCGTTCTTCACGAACTACTTCCCATTGCACACCGGGCGTCTCTGATAGGGGATGTGGCCGGAAGATAGCATGGACGCGCCGTCAACGGGCGGGCGAGGGTGTTGTCTGATGGTCGCAGTAATGGGGGAGAGATATATCTTAGAAATAAGAACATGCGAGATAAGGACTCAATATAAGACTAGGAAAGAGATAACCACTGAGTAGGAAACATAGGTTATGAAAGTGGGGGCCAGCCCGCGTGGCGATAAGCGTTCCGCTACGCGGGTTGGCTACACACCAGGAATTGAATAGGGAGTGGGAGTCCTCCCCCGCGGCCTTAAGCGTTCGGCTGCGGGGAAGGGTTCTCGCCGGGATATGCGGAGAGGCCGCGTGGGCCCCGCGCGTCCGCATAGCATAAAAGATAAGGGACCGTGACTAGGGTTGGGTCCGTACCATTCGACCGGTCCTGGGGGGGGATGGGGGGGTGCGCCGGGAGGGCCTTATGCGTCCCGCGCGGCGCAGAGCGCTGTTTCGAGGAGTACCCTCGGCGTGCCCCCCTGTCGGGCGTTCGGGACGGCCGGAAGGGGGGGTTAGAGGGAGTTTACAATATCGGTGTAGAATTGCGAATTCGGGGTCCCTCCCGCCGTGGTGGGGGGGTGCGCTGGGGGGGCCTAATGTGCCCCATGGGGTGCAGTGCGCTTTTTAAGGTACGTCCCCTGGCGTACCTGCTCGTATCGGCGTTGGGGGGCCTCGAATGAGAGGGGTGCTGGTGCCCGGACTCTTGCGACAGCGTCTAAAAAAGTGAGAAAACGGGCGGAGATATAGCTGACTGGGGTACAACTGGTTGTGCGCCGGGATGCGTGCTGGTCGCCGCGGCGGGGAGGGTGTGGGAGGACGCTGTACCTTTGCCCAAGCTGTCCGTGGGGCCCCTTGGGTGGCGCCACCTACGTCGGTGCCCCTGGTGTCGGAGCCGCGGGAACCCTGAAAGTCGAAGGCATAGCACCTCAGCCTAAGATGAGTAAGGGGCTGGAACCCAATACTCGCGATGACGTTCCGTGAGTTAGCGGTATATGTGGCCTCCTCGTGGGAACTCGGGATCCTGTAATTCAGGGAGGATACACCCTGGGCCGCGCAGCCGACGTGGGGAATAGGATGAAACAAAATATGGACACTATTAACGACAACCAAAATAAGAATAAAGACGGTGAAGATTCGGATAGCGAAGGAAGAAGAAGAAACGTAGGTAGAGACGAGAAAGAAGGAGAAGAGGAGGAAACTGAAATGATCATCAAGAACAGGCACGCAGATACACCGAAGGAAGAAGTGGAATCCTTCTTCAGGAAGCCAGGACCGAGATCCATGAGATGAAGAGCAAAGGAAAGATGAAACACAGACACACCTGTAATGGACATGGAATATATGGAGATAAGGTCCTCGGATAATGAAGGGGAGATAGAAGATAGAAAGAACAAAGATAAAAGGTTGTTTATCTTGGATGACTCGGACACGTCAGAGAAAATCGGAAGTGGGGAGTCGACAAGAAACAGACATAGAACCACCGGTGAATATATAGGAAGGAGAGAAGCGATTCAAAAATTTAACGAAGCAAAAGAGGAAGCACTCCAACTGGACAGAGAGAAAATTATTAGAGACTACAGCGATAAAGAATTATTCAAGAAAGCGAGAATAAATCTAGAAGGTATTAAAGAACAAATGGAAGATATGTCCAACGAGGAACTGGCAGAGAGGGCTCATTCTAACTTAACGGAGGTTATCAGGATAGCTAGATCTTCTAGCAACCTAAAAGGTACATTCCAAAAGAGCCTGAGAGTGGCAGCTGCATCCTCATTGGGAATTATGGCTATCCTTAAAGATAGGGCTACCTTATCCAAGGAGGAGGCACAAGCTGAAGAAGTCAAGATACTTAAAAGAGAAGTGGGAGTGTTAAAAGCTAGACTTGAAGACGAGGTAGAGACGGAAAGAAAGAAAACAATCCAACTGATAGGTGAGGCGGAAGCATACAGAATAGAATTGCAGGCACTTAAAAAAGAAAGAGCGGGAAAGAGAGATAACATCCCAAGCCCGAAAGATAAAAATGATAAAGAGACACCTTCACCTAAAAGAAGTCCCAAACGGGTATCCTCTTTAAAAACAAAAACGAGAGACAACATTATAACGTCGGACTCCGATTATATGGAAGTGGACAAGGAGACAAGGAAAGTAAATCTTGACAGACCAGAGGACTGGCCTAAGGTAAGACGTCCCACACTCTGTGGTAAGAGGAAACTAATCAATGAAGATATAGATACCCAAAGGGCTATATATTAAGCTCATAAAAGGTATATGTCTGAAGTAAGCGAGAGTACGAAATCACCAGACGAGAAAAGCATCCACCTGGTTAAGGATAGGAAAACAAAAACGGAAGAAAAACTGAATGTGGCACCCAGAGAGCTGGCCAACATTATTAGAGAAATCGTATCTGAAGAATTGGCCAAATATCAGAAGAAACCCATAATCAAAGAGATGCAAATCCTAAAAGGGCCCACCGATATGGACAAGAATATAAATAAAAAAGGAAGGCTATCGACCACGAATAACAAGGAAGAAACACCCACGCGGTCGAAGAAAGAGGAACAAAATGCCCAAAACCAAAAAGAGGAAATGCAATGGTCCAAAGTAATCGGCAGGAGAACCAAAATAGCTCAAACTGACGGAAAATTACCAACAACTCCGGGTAAAACAACCCCGGGGAAAGGTAATAAACAACAAGAAAACACAGGTACACCTTATAGGCGAGTACCGAGAACGGCGGCAGTACAAATTAGCTGTCGAGGGGAAACGAGTTATGCCGAGGCGATGAAACTGGCCAAATCTCGGATAAATATCGATGAAATCGGTATTGAAGAGATCAGACCGAGAAAATCAAGGACAGGAGCTCTGCTGCTAGAAATCCCCGGCATCGATAGCTCGAACAAAGCTAATGAGCTTGCATCTAAACTGAAGGAGGCCTTTAGAGAAAGAGAGAACATTTTGATATCGCGACCGGAAAAAATGGCAGAGATAAGAATAAGGGACATAGAAGAGTCCGTATCAAAGGAAGATATCTCCCAAATAATTACAACGATAGGAAAATGTCCGAGAGAGATATTAAAACTGGGAGACATCATACCTGCCTTCAACGGACTGGGAACCCTCTGGATAAGATGCCCACTCGTGGTGGCTAAACTTGTCACAAGCAAAAGAAGGATCCGAATTGGCTGGACAATGTCAAGAGTGGAATTATTACCAGAAAGAGGCGTACAATGCTACAGTTGCCTCGAAATGGGGCATGTTAGAAGCCAATGTCGCAATGACAAGGACAGAGGAAGAACCTGTTTCAGATGCGGACAGGAAGGACATTTGGCAAAAGAGTGCAGGCTTCAGGCGCATTGCATCATTTGTGCGGATAGGCAGGTGAGAGCAGACCATAGGATGGGAGGTCCCTCGTGCGACCCCCCTCCTCCTAAAAAAGCAAACAGAGGAAGAAAGGTAGCAACTCCAAAGAAGACAGGAGAACATACGAACGACGAAATGGACGTGGAGACAGACTCCAACCCAAGAAACTTACGTGTGTGAAGTTGGCACCTCATCTTTTAGCACCGCAAGTTTTGATAAGAGTTCCATTGGCACCCGCAATAGTTCTATAGTTCCTGATAAGTTATATAAATAGTTCCGTTGATTTAGCTAAAAAAAATAACACTTGAAAATTTGAGGTGCTAACTTCCCGTGGCACCGCAAAATTCGAAAAAATCAATCGAAAACAAGTAATCTTATAGTTCTCGATGAGTTCTACAGTTCCTGATAGGTTTTAACAATAGTTCCGGCCTCTAAGTAATTTTAAATAATAATTAAAACCGCGCGCTGGCACCGCGCTGGCACCGCACCACAAGAGTAAAGTACCTCTTAACAGCCAGTTCCAGCCTTCTTTTCGGCATTTTCCGATAGTTCTACAATAGTTCCAACGATTTCTATACACTTCGTTCAGAGTTCTGCCATTTAAATATGTTTAAATAATTTTTTAATCTGAGCGCTGGCACCGCACCACAAGAGTAAAGTACCTCTTAACAGCCAGTTCCAGCCTTCTTTTTGGCATTTTCCGATAGTTCTACAATAGTTCCAACGATTTCTATACACTTCGTTCAGAGTTCTG
>NW_017256977.1:0-4385 GCF_001594055.1 Mycetomoellerius zeteki | reverse complement strand
CAGAACTCTGAACGAAGTGTATAGAAATCGTTGGAACTATTGTAGAACTATCGGAAAATGCCAAAAAGAAGGCTGGAACTGGCTGTTAAGAGGTACTTTACTCTTGTGGTGCGGTGCCAGCGCTCAGATTAAAAAATTATTTAAACATATTTAAATGGCAGAACTCTGAACGAAGTGTATAGAAATCGTTGGAACTATTGTAGAACTATCGGAAAATGCCGAAAAGAAGGCTGGAACTGGCTGTTAAGAGGTACTTTACTCTTGTGGTGCGGTGCCAGCGCGGTGCCAGCGCGCGGTTTTAATTATTATTTAAAATTACTTAGAGGCCGGAACTATTGTTAAAACCTATCAGGAACTGTAGAACTCATCGAGAACTATAAGATTACTTGTTTTCGATTGATTTTTTCGAATTTTGCGGTGCCACGGGAAGTTAGCACCTCAAATTTTCAAGTGTTATTTTTTTTAGCTAAATCAACGGAACTATTTATATAACTTATCAGGAACTATAGAACTATTGCGGGTGCCAATGGAACTCTTATCAAAACTTGCGGTGCCAAAAGATGAGGTGCCAACTTCACACACGTGAAACTTCAGGGAAGGAAGCGTGATAAGATCGATGGCAGCGTGCAGTGTAAAAGACACGCAACCTACGGAGGTCGTCGAGGCTGTTGAACAAATGGAGCTTGATGCGAGCTCAAGAGAATGCTACATAGAGACACACGACGCTGGAACAACGTTGGAACGGCTCAATGAAGAGAAACAGGGGAATAGAGAAGGTACAGAAACAACGAAGAAGAAAAATGGTCAATAATATTCTACAAGCAAATATTAACCACTCGAGAAACGGACATGACATTCTTATGCAGTCCATGGTGGAAAGGGACTTCTCAATCGCAGTGGTGTCAGAACCATATGCGATCCCTAGGAATCACCCTCACTGGGTATCGAACGATAGGAAGACAATTGCGATAACATGGAGGCAGAAACAGAATGCCATACCGTGCACCCCACTGATGAAAGGGAACCATTTCGTAGCAATTCGCTGGGGGGAAATGGCGGTGATAGGGACGTACCTCCCTCCCAGTCTAGATATTGCAGATTTTGAAGAGGCATTGGAGGAATTGGAACATTGGATATCACAAATACTGGAGAAACCCACAATCGTTGCCGGCGATTTTAACTCAAAATCGGCCATGTGGCAATCTCCAATCACGAACCAGCGAGGAATCTTGGTGGAGGAATGGGCTAGCAGACTGGGATTATGCTGCCTCAATAGAGGAGGAAGGAGCACATGTATAAAAAACTTTGGCGAATCTATAATTGACCTGACATTCGCCAACCCAGCGGCGGCCCTTGGGATCTCATGGGTAGTCTCCGACCGGGAGAGTATGTCGGATCACCGTTATATAGAAATCATAACCCGACAAACAAAGATGCAAAATACTAAAAGCAGGCTTCCCCAGCAAAAGAGATGGGCGATAAAAAAGATAAACGAGGACCTTTTCAAGGCAGCTATAACAATAGGGTGCTGGAACAGACATAGCATTATGGAGGAAAGAGATACCGAGGTACTCGCGGAGAAATTAAGAAACATCGTAGCTAAGGCATGCAATGTATCGATGCCACAAATAAAACTGAAAGCTAGAAGAGCAATGCCATGGTGGTCAGATGAATTAAGAAACCTTAGGTCAGAGCTAACAGCCTCACGTAGACGTCTTAGCAGGATAAGAAGGAGACCAACATTTAATCAAGACGATACAGAAGCCCATATTCTCCTAGGGGAATATAGACAGGCAAGAGACAACTTTAGCAAAGCCTTGAGAAAGGCAAAAGCAAAGTCGTGGGAAGAGTTTGTACTGTCGCTGAACGAGGACCCATGGGGACGACCCTATAAGAGTGTGCTAGACAAACTGAGGAGATGGACCCCTCCATACACGGAATCTATGGAAGGGGACATTTTGGAACGAGTACTTAGCGGACTGTTCCCGGCAGATGCCCACGGAGGGGATAACTGGATAGAACCGGCGCTACCAGAGGAAGGAGCCTCTGCATGGAAAGAAGAATATGCGGTATCCCAAGAAGAGCTTAATGGAGCCATCAAAAGAATGATGGCGAAAAACGCTGCACCGGGATTGAGCGGAATCACGGCCAAATCATGGGCTTTGGCATCGACTGAAATGGCAATGGAAATGAAAGGATTGTTCACGGAATGTCTGAAAAAAGGCAAGTTCCCCGAAATATGGAAGAACGCAAAGCTCGTGCTACTGAGAAAACCGGGTAAACCGGATGATCAAGCCGCGGGCTATAAGCCAATCTCCTTGATGACGAGGCAAAGATTCTTGAAAGAATTATCGTAGAAAGGATTGTAAAACACATGAACGAGAAAGGATCGAACCTTAGTAGGACCCAATTTGGTTTTCGAAGGGGAAGGTCGACAATAGACGCGATAACTGAGGCACGAGAGTACATGGAGGAACTATTTAAAGAGGGAAAAGTGGTCATCGGAGTGTCGCTCGATATAAAAAATGCCTTCAACTCGATGCCATGGAGAGTCATAGGTATGGCCTTAAACAAACTCAGAATCCCGCTCTACATAAGAAGGATCATCAGGGACTACCTAAGCGGCAGGAAACTCTCCTTTCCCAAGAATGATGGCACGACAGGGGGAAGAGAAGTCGAAAGGGGTGTACCACAGGGTTCAATTCTGGGCCCTCTGTTATGGAATGTAGGGTTCGACGCTGTAATGAACAAAAAAGATCTACCGATAGACTGTAAGGTAATATGTTATGCGGACGATACCATGATTATGGCAGGTGGAGAGGACTGGGAGGAAACCACGGTATATGCCAACCTCGCAGTGGATACTATAATACATAGGATCGAAGATAGAGAGCTGGAAGTGTCTCCATCCAAAACCGAAATAGTCGGTTTCCACGAAAAGGGTAGACAAGCCAACACTACAATAAGAGTGGCTGGCAAGGACATCAAGGTCGGTAGGAGAATGAAATATCTGGGTCTAATATTAGACAACAAATGGTCCTTTATAGATCACTTCACGGAGTTGGCCCCCAGATTGGAGAGGTCGGGTCTGGCACTTAGTAGACTACTCCCCAACCTGGGAGGCCCCAACAATAAGGTCAGAAAACTATACATAAATGTGATAACCTCTATAGCTCTCTACGGAGCCCCTATCTGGGCATATGAGGTAAAAAAGAGCCGTAAATGTATACAAATACTAAGGGCCACTCAGAGACGAATGACGGGGCGCTTGATAAGAGCGTACAAAACGACCTCTTTTGCGATAAATACCGCGCTAGCAGGAATTCCTCCACTAGAGCTAAAGGCCAGAGAGTACGAAGAGGTGTATGAAAGAATCTCCGAAATTAGGAGGAACAGCACTTCAAACACTCCAGTACAAAAGAGAGCAGTAGATATTATTAAGGAAGGCGCCAGAAGAAAGCTCATTGGCGAATGGAAAACCTGGATTAGACGTCAGAATCAAGGAGAAGATGCGACTCTAATGGCGATAGAAGGACAACTACAGGAATGGACAGATGCAAGGATTGGCCTCTCGTTTCGCATGACACAAATCCTAACGGGACATGGATGTTTCGGAAGATATCTCCACAGAATTGGAAAGGAGAACACGAACAAGTGTTGGCATTGTAACTCACAAAATGACACGGCAAGATGGAAAGAGTAGAACTAAGGGGGGAGATCGGTGTGGATTTATCTTGGGAGGCCATTATTAGAAATCTAAGAAGGGAAAAGGGTAGGAAAGCGATTTATCAATTTTGTGAAAAAGTTATGACAAAGAAGGAGGTTGCGGAGAGAAATAGACAGGGAGTAGTTAACACTATACACGGATAGGCACACTTGCGCTATAGGATAGGAGACATCAATGCGGAACACGAATCCATGTAGAGATGTCAGGGGAAGATAAACAACTTAACTACCGGTTAGGTGGCTAGTACGGCCTATGAGTAGTAATTACGATAGGATAGAAAAGCGAGAAGGCTGAATTGGAATTAATCCGTCCCTCCGCGCGGGTGGCTCACGGGACAGGGAGCGGGGGCAACCTGTCCTCTTGAGATGAGCAAACGGGGTAGGGGAGGGGTGATGCCGGCGACATCACCCCCCCTCGGTGCACGCTTAGGATAGACTCGCTTTGCGAGGAAACCGGGGCTCACCTGGAAGTACTACAGATGAGAAGTTCCCAGGTGAGTCCCAAAACGGTCGGGGTAGGTTCGCCCACAGGGGTTTTAGTGGGTAGGACCTCGGGGGCAATAGCCTCTGAGGGGGAGTCCCACATATCCCATCCCCCTCCCCCGAGGGGGATGGGAATGCGTAACGCATTTCCCCTGTGTCACAAAAAAAAAAAAAAA
>NW_017256976.1:0-1711 GCF_001594055.1 Mycetomoellerius zeteki | reverse complement strand
TTATATTAATATATTAGTATTATATTAATGTATAATATTTTAAATTGTAAGCTTTAATATTATAAATATTATATCTAAATAAATTCAAAGTTAATATTTAATATTTTAATCAAGCATATGTATTCATAACATTATGTCTTATAATGCATGTATAAATAAACGGCGTTATTCAAATATTCGAAATAAATCATACGTTTCTGATTGTATCAAGTTTGTTATTAGTGAAATACGATAACATTAATTACTGGCGACATAATTATTCCTTAGTAAACGTTGTTTTTTAATTTAATGATTCTATTTACCGTTTATTGGCAACATTATATTTATACTAGGTATCGTAATATTACTGAATACCTTATTTCGGATATCCGGACAAAATGTAACATTGAATATAAGGTCAAATATCCGAGAAGGCAATTTCTTCGAGTCAGATATCCGACACATTTCGGATATCCGACCTGATTCCGGGAAAATATCTTTAGAGAAAACAATTGTAATTTTGCAACAGTATATAAATATTATTGCATCAAGAATATGCATACTTATTTTTAGAACATTTGTATAGTAAGAAATCAACAATCTAATGATATCAAATTTCAATCGGATATATTCCCGGATACTAATGATATCCCACTATTTAAAGAAGTGCCGGATAATATCGGATACCGAACACTTTCCGGTGCGTCTTTAATTTATATGTCAATTATTAATTTTGCGAAACATAATAATATACTTGGCGCGTTTATATTTACATTTCAAATTTTTTTAGTTACCTTATATACATCGCATGTCAATTTTTCGAGAAAAAAGCGTATCATCCAATTTCAATATACTCTTCACAGTACATACATTATTTACACAGTCTTTTAAATATGATAAAGGTGTAATAATATTATATAAATCATATTTTTGCATATTAAAGAATTTTTTAAAGTTCGAAAAAGTTATTAATAAGATGCATTAGTAATAAGATGCATTTTATGTAAAATAATATTGAGTATATTTATAAGAAAAAGTTAATATTTAATTTGTATTATCCTATTACGATAGTCACTTATCAGAATTGCATGTTTTTCTTTTTGATCTTCCCGCCAAATATGGATACTACTTGTCTGTCTAATGCTTCTATAGTCAATGGAAATTAGCCACAATAATATTTATTGAACTACATCTGGACCTATAAAAATGGAAAATATATAAAATGAGTAGCACAATTAGTTTTGTAAAAAGTTTTAACCAAACATTTTATTCGGTCATTAACTGCATTTTTTTTTCAGGACCGTCGCAAGCAGATCTGCGACTTACACAAAGACGCTAAGAGAGGTATCAAATTAAATTTTGGATATCAATTTAATATTTCTTATAGCATCAATTACGGCTACGTCTGGTTTAATTTTTTTTGGAGACGTATATGAAGCGTACATCAACTTACAGAAATCGTATTAAAAAACTTGAAATCATTGATTAGATTGTTCATCTCCCGGCACTACTAAAATCTTTCAATGTTATTCAACAATTTGAACACAGTATCATATCTCCCAGTTCCATAATATGGGTTAAATTAATTAAAAAGTTCCTCTATCATTATGTAACTATTTCTGTATGATTCTGAAATCTGAGAACTGGGAAAATTTTATAATTTCAATGAAAATGTTTTTACTTTTTACATTTCTGGCCTATGACAAAAAGTTACATAACCGATACTTTTGAT
>NW_017256975.1:1027-2005 GCF_001594055.1 Mycetomoellerius zeteki | reverse complement strand
GAGGACGAGCTGAGGGAATTTCGGCCACGCTCGACGTGGAGAGGAAGAACGGGAAAGGGGGGGGTGTGTCAGGAAAAATTCGTTGAGTTAGGAGAGATGAGATGGATTCCGCGTCAGAGGAAGGAGAACGGAGAGGAGGTGAGAGTACCGCAAGCGGAGGTGAAGAAGCAGGTAGAGAGAAAGAAACTGGAGGTGAGCAAGGGTGATGATTTGGAGAGTGAGGGATGCTAGGGGAAGAAGGGCCTGAGACTGGGTCTAGAATATTACTATGATTATCACTATTATTTATGTTATCGTTGTTATTTAAGGTAGCTAAAAATTCGTGATAGGCTTCGTCTAGGAGCCGACGGGCCTCCCTAATCAGCTGTCTCCGTTGGCATTTAGCCGCGCGGGAAACCCGGGAGCGACGTGGTCAGTCACCCACTACGAGATTTGAATTGATAAAAATAATAGGTATTATACTCGGCTCTGCATTAAACGAGAAGTGAAGATTCGGCAAATAATGAAAGGGTGGGGTAGAAACAGAAAAGAAAAAAACAAAAAAAGGGGAAAAAAGATTATGTGACTCACTTGTTTCGACGAAGCCCCCTGGGATTTGTTGATGTTGTTGGTACTCGAGACCGGGTCAAGAAATGCGAAGAAGTAGCGCGTTTTACTTGACTCTGCTGCCACAACTCTACTATTTCAACTCAACTCTACCTTAAAATTTTAACTGGTTCAACTCTACTGTTACTGCTTTAAAACTTGAACTCAATTCTACTGCTACTGCTACTGCCAATTTTCAACTCTACTCGACTGTCGCGAGATCGCGGTTTATATAGAACTCTTTTTTGGTGGTGGATCCTTATGGGATGTAATAGCATGACCGATTAAGATTTTGATTGGCGCGATGCCAAGAGAGATTTTGATTGCCCCCAGGAGGGTACTGGCGGTCTCTTTTGTTTAAAAAATTTAAGATCACCGAGAGTTTATTGGTGG
>NW_017256975.1:0-640 GCF_001594055.1 Mycetomoellerius zeteki | reverse complement strand
TTTGAACGGACCGTGGTCTCTATGTCTGGAATTTCATCGCCTTCAATCCCGTGGTTGATATTTAGATCCGTGATGAAAAATAAGGGGTAGATTACTCTTTGATTACTCTCTCCATAAACAGTCCGAGACTGTTATTAACTACTATACTTATATTTCATAAATAATATCCGAGTGACGACGATCAATCTTCCACGAAAGAAAAGTATCGTGGAGTCTACAGGACGTAACAAACGTATGTATGTACGAACGTATGTAAGAACGTAAAAAAACGTAAGTATGAACGTATGTATGTACGAACGTAAAAACGTATTTAAGAACGTAAAAACGTATGTAAGAACGTAAAAAAACGTAAGTAAGAACGTAAAAAACGTATGTAAGAACGTAAAAAAACGTAAGTAAGAACGTAAAAAACGTATGTAAGAACGTAAAAAAACGTAAAAAAACGCAAGTATGGACGTAAAAACGTAAGTATGAACGTATGTAAGAACGTATGTATAATATAAACGTATATATAAACGTATGTATAAACGTATGTATAAACGTATGTATAAACGTACGTGGAGATCGCCCTGGGAGATCATCGCGAACACGAACTGTCGCTGTCTCTCGAAACGTGGAAGGGCCTCTACGAGCAGCGATG
>NW_017256974.1:2695-14259 GCF_001594055.1 Mycetomoellerius zeteki | reverse complement strand
TTTTTTCAACATTGCTACTTTTTCGAATTGACTACAATTTAATTAATACAACAAGAATAATGATTCACTGAATTAAACAATTTAATAAAATTATTTTGTTCTTTTAAATTACAAGGTTTGTTGATATTACTCACATACATTTAACCTAAATACATATATATTTGAATCGAAAAAATCACTACGAACTAAACGCATTTAGTCAATTTAACAACTTTTTTTTCTCAGATGGTGAAATTTTTACGCAGGAGGTCGTCTTCTTTAGATATAACTACGAAAGATACGACGTAAATACGTTGCTACGAGAAATACAAAAAAGTGAAATCGCATCTCTTCTTGTTATTTTAGTATTCAGAAAATAAGGTGGTAAGTCCATATTTTTAATTTATTTAGTTAAAGTTGATTACGTTATTAAAGTATGTTATTATGTGCGTCTTTTGAGCTGTTATTTATTAAGTTTGATTAAGAAATGTTGAAGTAATCGTATTTCATATCGAGCCAGGTCGCGGCGGGCAACTGTGCGCAAGCGTTTTAAAATGCGCACAATTACCCATCTTAAATATACTATATGACTAGCACTAATTTTTTCGTTTGTTTTTTGCATTATTATTTTATTTTGCCATTTTATTTTGCCAAAGTTTATGTGCATTATTATTGTATGAGTTCTCTATTTTTGATTAATATATAGGTATACATTTAAAATATATTTAATATATATTTATATTGCAATATAATAAGTATATTTTCTGATTTCTTTGTCAATATTCCATAATTCATTCATTTCCTACGACTTTTGCTTTACTCACAATTATCCAACCCATGCACACAGTTATCCGACGCGCGAGAAACTTTCGCTTTTCCGTTTTTTCCTTTTTGCTAAATACAGCCTTGTTGATTGAAAATCTGTTCAAAATGAGGATATGTAATGGTAGAAGAATGTTTATAATTTCTATTTTTTCCACATTTATATCTTAATTTTGAACTTGGAAAACCATTCAAGGACAATAAATTTCCCTTAAGTGCGCACAATTCACCCACTTTCCCTTACATGTTACGAGGAACATTTTGGTAACAAAAACAAGCGAATAGCAATTTCTTTAAGCAATGTTTTGAAAATCTTAATATTCGGCGCGAGCGCTCATCCGAATGAACTAATTACTTTCCATGTGTCAGTGTTAGCATCAAATTCGGATATTGACATATTGACGGACCAAACCGATTATTCAGTACAATAATTTCATGTCGATCAACTCGTCGAGTTCCCCTGTGGCGGTATGGGAGGACTCCCCAAGTAGCCGCGTCACGTCCCTTCCCGCGTGTGGCGACTGCGCGTGATGCGCGATCGATTCTCTTCTTCCTCGATCGAAAGGGAATCAATGACTACTCTAGTCTTGCCACGAAAGCATGTGCCCTAGCGACGCGCGAGGAAATCAGTTAAGAATCTTGTGATACGATAGAACGCGACCGTCCGCACACGAGGCGAATAAACTTTATATCAACCAAGAGAATGTCCAGTAAACATTAGATATCACTTGTATATACATGAAATAGACATTATATGAAAAAAACGTACTGAACATACTGTGTAGATACATAGAATATTTATAAACTAACATACATTTAGAAATATTAATAGGACATCGTATAGATATGCACGGAATGTATATTCGGCCTAGAACGCTGCCTCTATATACATAAAATAAATCTCATATACGTTTCATGTATATACATCGGTCATATATACATATGACATTGTATGGGTATACACAGAAAGAATATTCGACCGAGACCGCTGTTCGTACATGTAGAAAGCATGCGTCATGTACATTGCAGGTATATACATCAAATGTACATACATACGATGTATGCTGCTGTAGATACATTTATGGATAAACATAGGACATCACATGGATATACATAGAAAGAATATTTGATCGAGACCGCTGTTCGTACATGTAGAAAGCATGCGTCATGTACATTGCAGGTATATACATCAAATGTACATACATACTATATATGCTGCTGTAGATACATTTATGGATAAACATAGGACATCACATGGATATACATAGGAGGAATATTCGACCAAGCCGCTGTTTATACATGTAGAAAGCATGCGTTATGTACACTACATGTATACAGGTATACATCAAATGTACATACATACATCAGCATACATCGTACGTATATACATTTAATGAGCACGAGCTTAGGGCCTGCGCACAATAGAATAATTAGAAACAGAAATAAATATTAAGATTTTAATCTATCAGATACTAGTTACACCAGAATACACGGTTTCTGATAGGTTCAAATCTTAATACTTATTCCTGTTTCTAATATTCTTCCATTGTGCGCAGGGCCTTAGATCGCGAATCTATCATGTTAAAAGACTTGGGTTTGAGGCAGAATCAAAAAAAATTTACGCGCTTGTAGCTTCTCTTCAGCAGTTTTCATAGAACCAAAAGAGTATCTATACACTAGTTACATAGCTCAAGTTGTACCACCAATCGGCCAAATCAGGTATAACATGTAATAGATGCCCAAACGAAATCGGTACGCGCTGTTTATTAATAATAAAAAGACTTAAATTAAAAGACTTATTTTAAAATGCCTGCAAAAAATACGGTTGTGTAGTTGGTTGCAATACTAATCTGTATCACTATACATGAACCAAAAATAGTTATATTTTTCAATAATAGTTGTTAAAGTTCAATAATAGTTTTTAAAGTAGCTATATTTATTCAGTATATATATTTCTCGGAATTCATTGAAGTAAACAGTTTGGCATCCATGTTACGCGTTACATTTTTCCGAGAGACGGCGCTTGGTTCGCTTATTCGAGCCACACAATTAGCGTATTTAGAAGGAAACCTTTCAAATTGCAGGTCGGAACCGTGCGGCGTTAAATTTTTAGATCCTGTTGTGCTATTGATGATAATATAACCTACATATATATTTGACGTAAATGCCTTTAACGTACATATGCTTTATATACCTTCGATGTACATGTATGTACAGCCACACAATGTTCTATATATCTGCACTGCAAGTAATTTGAACATATCCTGCCACATCCTGAATAGTCATGCTAGCATTTGATTGGCTGGTCATGATGTGAGAGATGAAGAAGAACATGCGCAGTGCGCATTATGCGCATTGTTACATCTTGTCTTCTTCCATCATGTTTATGAGCAGATCATAAATATGCGCATTGTTACATCTTGTCTTCTTCCACCATGTTTATGAGCAGATCATAGCGCCATGCATGTTCCGTTAGAACAGTAACAAAAAATAAATTAAAAATAGTAAATTAATTAAGAGTTCATCAATTACGTTACAATCAGTTATAATTCTGCTTTAAGAAGGTAAGTATATTTTTAGTACTAAATGCCATTAATTATTTCTTTCTCTTCGTTTACAGTTACGTCCTCTCCGAGAAAAATTTCACTGGAAATATGTGCGTATTACAGTACATATAATGTATTCTATGTATTATCATATTATATCAAGTACAAATTTTCTCGAAGAGGACGTCTAGAATCTTGAATGTCTAGAGTAAGTCAAATATAACCTATAAATGTATACGTGGAAACGCGTGGAAAAAAATTGTTTGCTATTTTTTTCATATCTAAGTCTATTATATATACAATGTACTCTTCGTTTCTTGTCCTTTACATTTTATCTTTTTCTTTTTTTGCAACCATTATTTATCGACAATTGTATTTCTTTGCACGTGTTTCTTGTTTCTTTCAGAGTTCGTTAACTTTTATCTCAGATGATAGAAAACGGAAAACGGGATAAAAAACAAAAAGACAAGATTTAAAAAAAATTGAAAAAAGCAAGAAAAAATATAAAGCACAAAATATATAAATAGTATATTATATTTTGTGTTATTTTGAACAGTTTAATTATGCAACAAAAAGATTAGCATCATACACTTCTTTTCCTTTCACATTATTAACTTCATCTAAATTACATTTGATCGTTGATGTATTCTAGATTTTTCATATATATTTGAGACTTTATGTAAATATGTAATATAATTTCTTTTAATTATAATTATATACATACGTAAATTCATGTTAATAAAATATTTAAAAAGTGTGTACACTGCGAATATTTATAACAGTTTAGTCGTTAATTATAAATGACAATGCTTCGCACAAGTTATATATATTTACTAATCAAATTTACTCACTATTTTCTATTGGATTATTTTTACGTTGTATTTATTGATCGTTATTGTATTTATTATTCACTTGACAATAATTAAGAAATATCTATCACGAACACATAGATATAACTTAACCAGAACGTAAAATTTAATTACAAGGAATATGTAATTAATTTTGTTTTTATTTTAGGATATCAAAATACAGGAACATTATTTTTGAAGAATTATTATAGAAATATTATCAGCTGTTCTGGTATCAGGTTACTAACTTCAACCTTTCTTACATTTTTATCTTGACGAGACCAAACTACAGTATTAATTTATCTATATCTATATTAACTAACCGTTACAAGTAAATAATATGTACATGTTATATGACACATAAACTTACAAGTATATTAATTATGGATAACATTAATAAAAAAAGTAAATTTTCGAGACAACTTCAAAATAGATTATCAATCTTTAACTTTAGTCGATACTCTCAACTTTGATACTTTTAGAAAGACAGTTAATTACTCACAATCTGATACGTCGAATATTTCTAATATTCGTAAACCTGATACTTGTAATTTTAACAATATTGCTTATACTGATAATAACAGTAACAGTGCCCATGACATTACTGTATGTGTTAATTCAAGAAATTTGAATTATGATGAAAATGTTCGGAGTTGTGTTAATTCAAAAAATTTGAATTATGAAAATGTTCAGAGTGGCGACGTATCAGATAATTACGCTAGTATTAATTATACTAGCGTAATTAAAAGTAAAGAGCATATTTTTTGCTCTAAATTACAAAAATGGGCCATTGATAAAAATGTACCTCACTCAACACTTAATAGTTTATTGATCATTCTGCGAGCAGAACCCGGTTATAATTATTTGCCCAAAGATGCCAGAACACTTTTGAAAACTCCAAATAATACGAATGCGAAGAAACTTGGATCAGGGTTATATTATTATTTTGGAATAAATGAAACCTTAAATAACATATGTAATAAACAAAATGCAGTAGTTGAACACAATGAAGAAATTTTATTAGCAGCGAATATTGACGGTTTACCTATATCTAAAAGTACAAATAGTTCCTTTTGGCCAATATTATGTACTGTCAAATCAGTTGACAAAATTAAAAATAAAGTTTTTATGGTAGCCTTGTACCATGGTGATATGAAGCCTAATGCAAATGAGTTTTTGACAGACTTTGTGAACGAATGTATAACATTATCAGAAAATGGAATATATATCAACTCTATAAAATGCCATTTCAAGTTGTCAATGTTGATTTGCGATACACCTGCAAAAGCATACATTTTAGCTATTAAAGGACATTCGGGTTATTTTTCATGCACCAAATGTAATATAGAAGGAGACATGACTAATAGAGTACTATATTTCATCGACACTGAAAATCTTCATAAAAGATCAGATAATTCATTTCGAAATAAAATTCAACCTGAACATCACATTGGCACAAGTATTTTATTAAAGATTCCGAATTTTGACATTATTGATAATGTTCCTATAGATTATATGCATTGTCTCTTACTTGGTGGTACAAAAAGTTTTCTTTGTAACAAGCTGTATGGATGGATTTATGGTAAACCTCCTTATAAATTACGTGCTCGTGACGTTAATAAAATTTCTGAACGTCTTTTACGTTTAAAGAGTCATATTCCGTGTGAGTTTTCTCGAAAAACCCGTCCTATTAATGAATGCAAAAGATATAAGGCAAGTGAATTCCGATTATTTTTACTTTATACTGGTCCGATAGTCTTAAAAGATATTATATCTTCTAAGATGTATAATAATTTTATTGTACTCAGTTTAGCTAGTTCAATATTGATCAGTCATTATTACTCTTGCTATGAAAATTATATTTCATATGCTCATGATTTATTCAAACATTTCATCATAAATTCGCAAAAACTATATGGTCCACAGTTTATTTCACATAATGTTCATAATTTTTTGCATTTGAGTGATTGTGTTAGATTATTTGGTTCACTCGATAATTTTAGCGCTTTCATATTTGAAAATTACATGCAAGATTTGAAAAACAAAATTCGAAAATCTTCTCACGTATTGGAACAAGTAGTACGTAGAATTATTGAAGAAAAGAATGTTAGGGAATCTGTTACACAATCAGTTAACACTCCTATAAAATTTTCTATGGAATATAATAAAGGCCCTTTAATTGAAGGTTGTACTTCACCTCAATATAAAAAATATGAAACTATCAACTACTGCATTCATATTTCAAAAGAGGCTGATAGATTTATTGAACTTACGGATAAAACTATAGTTGAAGTAAAAAATTTTTGTTGCTATGAAAACTGTAAAATACTATTAGGATACGAGTATAAAAGATACAAAGACTTTTATACTAAACCATGTTTGTCAGGTCTTTTTGATATACATTATATTCGAAAAGTTGATAGTTTACTTAAAATGTGGCCTATTACATACATTAATAAAAAATTAATAGTTCTTATCCACAATAATCAATATATCTCATTTCCAATGCTGCATCTATAATACAAATAAAAGTACCAAGATTGATTTAATCTTAATTGAGTTAAACCATCGATTTAAATCGTGGTTTTAGATCCGATTTTTCATTTGTTAATACTTAACTAGTAGTTAAGGTTAATTTGACGTTTTATCCAATGGGCTTCACATCTATAATGATGGGTAAAGCTCATTGGGTGAAACATTAAGTTAAGTCTAACTACAAATTAACCAGCAAATGAGAATGAAATTTGAATTGTATTGAAAAACTGGACCTTAAAGATTTATATTTTTAAAGCCATTGATTTCAATGAATTTTTATTAGTAAAAATATGCATTTTTTATTTTAAACAGAAATAAACTTTTTAGTTTATATTATAGTGAAAACATCAAATAATATACAATAATATTATACTGTCTAGTAAAAAAAAATACATGTACTTTTCATAATCTAACATATATACTACATTATGCTTTGTAATTCTCTCTCTCTCTCTCTCTATTTTATTTAAATATATTCTAATTAAATCTTTTTCACTGAAGACATTATTATAAGTAATAAGTTTAGAAGTAAATTGTAAACAGATTAATATCACTAGCAATGGGTTGGTACGTTGTCAAGTTTGAAGATGAAGAAGCGGTTGAAGCGATACCTAAAACTTGGTATTCAAAAGATACAAAAGAATGCAAGTGGCCTCCATTGCATTGGAATGCAAAAGAAATTAATGATAGTATAAAATTCAGAAAGACACCACAATATGAATGGACTCGTCATAAAGTTATCATTCTAGGTAGCTACGGTAAGATGTATCCTGTATGATATTTTATATTATTATGACTATATATGTGTGTGTGTGTGTGTGTATTTACATTTATTTTATATAAGTTTTTTTAAATATTAATAAATAAAAAATTAAAAAATTATTTTACAACTAGTTAAACAATTTCCAAGTTGAGGCAACGATTTTATAATACTTTATATATTATGTTCAATCATAAAAATCTTCATGTTTTTAGATGATCTATCTGTTGCTCAACGAAAAGCGAATAAGGCCAAACATACGTCTGATCTTTCGTCGCAAAGTGATGGATTAAACAAACACCGACATAACAAACGAGAAAAGAAAAAAAATAAATCGAAACATTTGTCTGATAGTCAATCCTCTGATTTGTCACGATCTGAATCAGATGTTAACATTTATCCTTCTTCAAATGTCTTTCAAACAAATGGTAAACGTTAATTTTCGTTAGAAATAATATTGTTGCGTTTCTATTATAATTAATTTTAACATTTTTTTTTAGAAAATAATTTACAATTAATTCGATATCTATCAGTCGAGAGCGCAACTCGATCGACAACTAAATGTGAAATTTCTCAAGAAATAGATACAGGTAAATTAAGGGCATCGCACAATGAAAGTTTAGCCTATCAAGAAACTGTGTATTCTACAGTACATGGTTTCTTTTAAGTTGAAATTCTTATTCTCTGTTCTCTGTTCCCTATTCCTTTCATTGTGCGGGGCCCCTTAAACTTTAATAGTACATTTGTATTACGAACAGAAAGTGCATTTTTACTTATTGTCAGTTACTTTTAAAGCAAAATTTGCTCGACTTGTTTCGACGTTACAATATGTTAAATAAAATTTTTCCATGGTTAATAAAATAGTAATAAAATAAATACAATTTAAAGACACATTGTTTTGATAAAAATTGAAAGTAAAAGAACTGAATATCGTTGCGTCCTAGCAATAACTAAATTATTATAGAAAAGATTTCTAATAATAATTTAAGATTTTCATGATTGAGTTTATCTGTTTTTTTATCTTAACGACGTAAGAAGAACATATTGTGACGTTGAAAGCATGTTGAGCAAATTATTTTTAAAGTAATTGAATAATAAAGAGCTTTACCACATTTGTGAAGGAACTCAACTATTTATTACATTAATTTTTGTTTACGTTATCTATTAGAAAAATTTACTTTCAGTTTAATGGCATTATAGAGCGGCAATAACTTCTGCCCTATTAAATAATTGAACATAAATTGAATACAAAAGGAGCGTTTACGTTTCTTCTACGATTCAATTTTCACCTCCTAGAAGCTTTGTTTATGTTAATATTCTTCCCTTATTCGATTTATGCTCTAATATTTTGATTTTTTTCCACCAGGGCTTGTTCAGCGGTTAACTTTTTATTAATCACTAACACAGATATACACTAACTTTCGATGTTGGGCGTAGAAAAATGTTAGGTACACGTATATAGTTAAAACATATTACTAATTCAATTTGTAAATTTTAGGCTTTAAAAAGCAAGTATTGAAAGATTTGAACGCTATACACTTGAAATTGAACGATGTAATGGAAAGTGTGGCCCTTTTATTAAAAAATAAAAGAATTCGAGATGAGCCGACGATAATTGCCAATGATGTTCCTGATATAGTCCATCTGTTTCCAATAAATGAACAGACATTAATTGAATTAGAACAGTGGCTTAATGTCGATACTCAGAACAAAAAAAAATTGGTATGGCCTTAAATAATTGTGAAGTCAAATTATGAACAGTCATGCAGGATAGAACGCTTGCTTCTTTTTTATTAAGTTTCGGAATTAATTTCTTAAGTTCTTAAAGCAGTTGAACGGAAATAATTAGATCCATAAGTAAGGACCAATCACTCAGTAAGCAGACAGCATTCCGAAAACTACCGAGAAAAGAGTCTTGCAACAATTCTGTCCACGACTGTATAGTGATAATTATATTAATTAGTTTTTCATATTAATTTTTATAATGATTATTCAAATTATTTTAGATTATTGAATTAAGTCGCGTCGGAGGCTTAAATGTTAAAGAACTCACGAGAAGAATCATGTATAGAGTCTTCACAAATGAAGTTGGAATACTGTATTCCTGGGAAGGGGCTAAAAAGAAGAAACCCTTCAAAAATCTAGTGATAGCTTCAGTCATCTTGAGTAATCTTTTGTTCTCTTTTTTGCATTCGTAAACTATTTTAGAAAAAACTTTTACTTAAAATGTGGTAGATTATATCCTGTAAGATGTCTAATAATTATTATATATTTCTTAATTTTTAAAAATATATTTTTGTATTATATACTTTATTTTTTACATTATTTTGTTATGTTAGGTGCTGTTCGATATTGCAAAAATACAGCTGATTCAACTGAAGCAGAAGTTATTAGCTTCATCAAATCCTGGCTCGTTAGATGCAAAGATCGTATCCGCAATGCCACTAAAGGCGACACGGACAATACAGTCGAAAAGAATGACGATATATTAGAAGACGAAGCAGCTAACAAAACCGCAGAAGTTTAATATTAAAATAATCTACATTTGTAACAATTGTTAAAATTGTATTTCATTAATTTTCATTTAAAGTTCATTATATAGGTATAATATCGCTTATAATTCCGCCATATTTTTTATAATGAAACATACACGTTGCGACCGCACTCACGAGCATTTTTATATTTTATCAATATATGTGTGTATGTGATAAAAAGATATATTATTTACCTCTCGGAGAGGTATATAAAGTATATATAAAACTTCAAATATGCAATTTTATTTTTAAAAAGAAGAGATTTAATTTGGTTGAACTAAATGAATTTTAATTAATTAATCATAAACATAATCGGAAGAGTTTATTTTTATGTTTATTTTCTTATATATGCGTCTTTTTGAAATAATTTCTTTATTACATAAAATAAGTTTTTCTATGGGTACAAATAATGAGACAACTCTATTTTTTTTAATTCATCATTCTAGATTAGTTTTCAAATATAATTTGAATTTATATTGTCTAAAATATATTGCATATATATATATATATATACTGTGAAATAACCTGTAAGTTTATAATAAAATATTCAAATAATTTTACAAAATAAAGGACATAACTTTACTAAAACACACTACTATTCCTTACTACATTGATGAAAATTTATACTGGTCATATCAGGAGACACGCGCGATAGTTCTCAGCGCTAAAATAAGCACAGCGTTAAAAAATATACATGAGTATACATACCATGTACGTGTTTTTCATATTCATACTATATATTGTACATTATACATTCTCACAATATGCATGTATATTTGTATGTAACATATACAAATTTCATGTTAGTACATATGTACATATCATGTATACATTATGTATATGTACATGCAAGGAATGTTCTTAATATATACACACTTGAACGTTTTGTTTACATAGATTGCACATTTTCAGAATATGTATGTATATATGATGTACGTTGGGTCAGAATATATTGTTTGTCAGAATATACATGCATCATATGTATGAATGTGTATTACATGTTTTCGGAATATACATTATGTAACCCCCTGTAGGTATCACAAATGTGCATTGCACATCAAAATATACCCTATGTACATACCTTAAATGTATAGTAAATATCTTTAAAATATATCTATGCACGTACATTAGATGTTCCATGTACATATGTATGGTAATTATTTCACATACATAGAATATGTATTTTATATACTTTTCACATTATGTATATATTCATAGAATATGAAATATTCATATATGTATTTACTTAGAATATACATAGGATATTCTAATGTTTACTGGGCGTGTTCTTTATTTCTCGACCACGTATTCGCGACGCATTCCTTCCGCGGAAAGGACGTGGAAACTCGGAACAGTGAGCTATCCCTTGCACACGAGGGCATCGCCGAGTGAACACCGATACAATCGGCTATGATGTGAGGGACATCTAAGTTGACGATTGTCTTTTTTCGATACTCGAACTACGATATCGCTTCGCCGAGACACTGCCGTATCTCCAGATCAGTGATACCGCTCGCGCTATGTTTTTTATTCATTCTCT
>NW_017256974.1:0-1574 GCF_001594055.1 Mycetomoellerius zeteki | reverse complement strand
TTTACAATGCAAAGCGAATACCACTCCACAAAAAACATGGTTAGTGGTAGTAAAAAACATGATTATTTTCCGCAAAAAGAGAATGGAGCAATAAAATTGGTCAATATGCATTTTGCGAGCAATAAAATCGCGAGCAATAAAATTGCGAGCAATAAAGGGGTCACAACAGAAAAAATTCCGAAATAACCATTTTGGTACTTTTCTTCTATGACACACACTTTAAAGTAATTTTCGCGCATAAGAAATGTAGTACAAAAATCTTCCGAATGCAGTATATTTTATGGGACAGTGCACTATATTTCACAGAAAGTTTTATGAAATTCTGCTGATTGGTCTTACAACAAAAGAGATATGTATGGGATATGCAAAGGTTTTCCTCAAATGTGATTTTCTTTGCATACAGAGTAGGGCACCGAAATTTAAACTGCGTTAAAAACACATAATTAACACTAAATTACAGCATGAATATTTTTTATGTACCTTTATTATTTTTAATACTCTTCTCTTGTGCGATACACGTTTTGGAATTGTTCCATGCGTGAAGGGTAGCGCACCGAAATTTAAACTAGGGTATGTTAAAAGCACATAATTAGCACTAAATTATAGCGTAATCTTATTATTATTTTTTAATGTGCATTCTGACTTATTAAAAGCCAGCAGAAAAATGATTTCTTGCTAAATGGCTAGAGCAACAAAATCGGGATTAGAGTAACAAATTAGCAAAAAAGAGCACTAAAATCGCCGTGTTTCTCATGTGATTATGCCCATGTTGGCATTCTAGCTTGATAGATATTAATAATTTGATGTTCAAAACGAAAAATATTACCTATTTTTTTATTATAATAACATTTTCGACATGCGTTGTTGAAAATGCAATTATAAATTATAAAAAAATTAAAAATTATAAATCTCAATTATAAATTATGTTATGCAAGTTATGAAGCATACACATAGGTATATCTAACTTTTTTCGCGGCGCACGCTTTAGCGCCGCGATCCGAGTTTCATGAGTTTCATGACACCGATCGTCCGCGTAGTGAAAAAATTGTAGAAAATAAAAAGATGTAGATAATTATATTCTTTTTTTTTATATAAAAGATTTAAAAAATCACACACAGATTACATTCAGTAATCATAAAACAGTGTATGGTCAGAAGCAATAAGATTGCGACAGTTTTTTTTCTGATGAGTTTAAGAATACGCGATCAAGTTCAAGATGCAAATCTTTCTCATGTACAATGAATGAGTCACGTTTAACAAACCTTATATGATCATATTCAATCATTGCACATGAGAGGGATTCGCATTCTGAACTTCATTGCGTATTCTAAAACTCATCGGAAAAAAAAGTGTCGCAACCTCATTGCTTCTGACAGTACAGTCATGGGCAATAAGGTAGTGACATTTTTTTTCGATGATTTTTGGAATACGCAAAAATTTTCACAGTGCGATTCACTATCTATAGATGCGTATAACGAGCGGTTATGACAGCTGTCATATAGAATTGAAATGTACGGCGTGAAATCAAGAAACGGGTCTTGTGCGTGAAAAAATATCAATTGGATACCGCAAGA
>NW_017256973.1:0-491 GCF_001594055.1 Mycetomoellerius zeteki | reverse complement strand
TTTTGATAACTATTACATATAAATTTCATATTAAAAGTAGCTTCTTTCGAGTGCGAGCATGGTTAATAGCAAGTTAGAGCTCATAAGAGATAAAGATAAAATTAAATAAAATATTCCTTTTGTGTTATAGAGTATCTCATATTACAAACTAAAAGGAGAGAGTCCAAACGAGCGGATAAAAGCTCTATTTCGATTTCACTCTAATTTTAAAAGAATTAAATTTTCTTAAGTTCATTTGTTAAATACATTAAAGACTCAACCCAGCAAACGGAAACATAAAAGGAGCTCGCACAAGCTAAAACTAGGTTGTCATAAAATTTCAACCTTATCGCGTAATAATAGAGACGCGGATTAATTAAATATATTTAATTGAACTTAAATCAGGTGTTCTATCGCCAAAAGCCGAAAAAAGGCGCCGCACAACGTTAGCGAGAAATTTTCCATAATTATTAGAATATTTTTATATTATATACTTACTCGAATATAGATTA
>NW_017256972.1:0-969 GCF_001594055.1 Mycetomoellerius zeteki | reverse complement strand
AAAGATGAGAATGATTATTAATAATTAATATAATTAATAATAATTGTTATATATATATAAACTTATACACTAAAGAATACTTAACTTATATTATACACTATACTTATATTTAAAATTTTACTCGGAGAGTTGTAAAATGAAACTTAAAAGGATAATTATACAAAACAAATTATAAATGAAATAATTCTTTTCATCATAATTATACAGTATATAGTATAGGTTCATAGTATGCATAGTAATATATTTACATATGTTACGGGCAAAGTTCACAAGCGGGCAGTGTCGACATTGCCCGCTTGCAGGCTTTGCCCGTAACACATACTATGCATGTAACTTAAAATACATACATTCTTTAATCATCTAAAAAGCCGTTCAATTAAAGCGTTTCTTATGATAAAACCATCCCCAGGTTGCCAATGAGATTGAGGAACTGGAACTTCGTCATTCATATTTTTTGCTTCTTCGTCATCTTCTTCTTCTAACTTACCGTTCAAAATTAACGATAGATTATGTAAGACAGCACATGCCACAACAATTGTTGTAGATGTCAATAATTTTGTGCTCAATCCTTTTGATAAACACGGAAATCTACGTTTCAAAATGCCAAAAGTTCTCTCCACGATTGCTCTTGTCCTATTAAGGATTATATTGTAACTGCAAAAAAACTTTATGTAAAAGAAAATAATATAAACGTGTATGGACATATTAATGATATTTATGTACTTAAGTGTTTATATATTGTTACATCCAGACTCCACAGTTCTTTTCTTCGATTAGAATTTTCGTCATCACTATAAAGATTATTATCGGTAGACCATCTGTTCTACCAAGGGAGTTACGACGGTGACGAGCCAATTGACACTCGCCTTTTGGACTAGTAATCCACTCGGGACGGAGTCGTCGAATTAAATATTCAAACCACGTGTTGAATAAAAGAACATTATCCCGAGGAACAGAAGAAGTAAATAG
>NW_017256971.1:0-716 GCF_001594055.1 Mycetomoellerius zeteki | reverse complement strand
AAAAAAAATGACATCAAATAAATAAAACTTTATATTATTTTAAAATTATTATTTATTCTACTGACACACACACACGCGCGCGCGTACGCGCTGATGTAATGCGACATTTGAAATTTAATTTAAAAAGATTCAATTAGTCTATGTTTAAGATATTTAAATCTTTCCATAAGAACATTTTCTACCAAAAAATATTACCTTTATCAATAATACCTCAGTAATCTAATGGCTTAGAACGCTCGTATGGAATACAAGAGATCCGGGTTCAACTCCCGGTCGAGTTAATATTTTTCGCAATAAATTTAATTACAGTTTTTCAACATATTAACATCTTTAGAATATAGATGTCTGTTTTGTTTAAGCATCGAAATTATTAGAAATTAATTTAATTCGCGAGATTACTACAAGTAGTTTAATTGCGTTTATAGTCCAGAAATATTTCGGCGCGCAGTTTGTAGTGACTACAAATATGGTATATATGCAAGTTTATACATAGTATGTTTAGTGATTCAAGATTGAATTATTTAAACATTTAAAGATTTAGCTTCGATCGATATAAAGTTCTAGTTTATCGATTGTGTTCTCACATGTACGATCTAAAAATGAGATTATTATTGATTACCTTTATTATTAATAAGAAATTTTTTCGTCCAAATTGTTACACAAATACAAAAAATATAATATAAAATATTTAAACATATATTAATAAATAATATGCA
>NW_017256970.1:0-605 GCF_001594055.1 Mycetomoellerius zeteki | reverse complement strand
ATCGGATTGATTGTATATTTTTTTTTCAAATCAACATATAATGTTTTTGTAATTTTCTTACTTAATGATACATTCAATTTTATCGATTATTTGAAAATGTCGTCTTATATGCTTCTGTTAAATTACCCGTATCTTATCCTTATCTTAAGCGCTATGATATCTACAACTCTCCTTGGGTTACTACATGTGTATATACCTACTTTGCAAGTTATTTTTATTGACGTAGTGCGTCAAAATGTTTACAGTGTGAAAAACTTAAAGATCTTTTTGGTAACTTATAAAAAAGGGAAGTCACCTGTATCAGTGACTATGACGTTGTGCGATTCGATTATCTTCGCATGATACAGGGGTTTTCAGTCTCCTGTTCCTAAAAATTCCTAAGGCCAGTTTAGAATTTTTATTTGGAAAACGGTTCATGCTATTGAGTTGCGGTTTGCGGCACAACGTGGCACAAACGTAGCACAACACAGCACAATCAAGAAAAATCCAAAATTCGTAAAGTACGGGTAGTATTATTATAATTTTAACCAACTTCACACACGTTGCTTCTGCTGCGTTTTTATTCTTTCCAAATGTTCCCGCGATTATCCTTTGACACATTAACG
>NW_017256969.1:22834-26231 GCF_001594055.1 Mycetomoellerius zeteki | reverse complement strand
AGGAGGAGGAGGAGGAGGAAGAGGACGACGACGACGACGATGAGGAGAAGAATGAAGAAGAGAAGAAGGTGGAGGATGAAGAAGAGAGGGTGGAGACGGAAGAAGGTAAATAAAAAAACCTTTACTACAATTTTTTTCTAAAAAATATCAGCGCTTCTTGGTTTTCTTTGTCCGCGTTACCACATAATATCCTGACGAATTTTTGGGGTGGGTACGGGGGTGACGGTGGTGAAAAAACCACATCATAAAAATGAAAAAAAGGTGTCCTAGGTAAACAGCACTACCGGCGACCCTGATACCTTCCCGGCGCCCCGTTCCCGCTCGCCCAGTAACGTCATACCCTCACCTCCGAAGAATCCCCGCGCTCCGTTTCCCCTCGCCATCGAGTACCCCCCGCGCCCCGCATTCCCCTCTAGCACCATGGATCAGAACCCGCCCTATACCCCTACTGGCGTGTCGTATGGAACGACATTGAATATTTTGCATGATAATTTAGGAATGAAAAAGCTGGCGGCCCGATGGGTGCCGCGATTGCTCACGTGGACGACAAACGAATGCTGCTATCAATTTCAAAACAATGTTTGGAGCTATTCAAGCGCAATCCAAAGGAGTTTTTGCGTCGAGTAGTAGGGGAACATGGGGCAAAGTGAACTGCTTATCGGAAAACTTATGAAACCAAATGATATTGCATAAAAAAAGTTATGGTAACGTATCAAAACCCTAATTCGGTTCCTAAACTAACATATTCAACTGATTCCTTAAATAAAAATATATGTTTTATAATCCTAATTTTATTTTTACGAAAAAGTATTATTTTGAGAAATTTGAAAATCACGGGGCAAAGTGGGATGTGTTGTTTAAATGACTTCTGGAAAGGTTTTAATGAAAATAGTGCATAATGGCATTAAGGAAAAGTACTTTTTTATTGTCAGAACAGAAATATAATATAAACAAAATATAATATAACAAAAGAAATATAATATAACACTATAGCTTGCGCGAGGATTTGCGGCGTTTTTCTTTTGCCTGATGCTTCAATTTAGATTCTCTTTGCAGTTTCTTCTCTTGTTTCGCTTTTTTTGAGTCTTCAGTTTCCTGAAGAGACTGTCTATATGGAGATAACGTCAGGATTGCTGTGGCACCTCTTTTTCGGGACGCTCTTGGAGCTGACTGTGCTTGCACTTTCGGAATTGGCATAATCTCTTGTAGGGTTTTTTCGCCAAATGACGAGCTTGTCGATGAGCCAGGTACGGGTGTTGGTAATTCTTCATCATTATTGGACGTTGAAGATTCCAAGATTTCAATGTCCGTGGTTGTCGAAGGCATAAAGTCAATGTCGGTAAAAATATTCAGATCTAGGGGCCAAATGCCGATTTTTTTAAATCCATTCAAAGCCGTAGACGTAGTTGCAGCTCGAATAAATGCTGCACCGAAAAGGGGAGCAATTTGGCGAATAGTTACGACTTTTCCAGGATTAGTGCGTAAAAATTTTCGAGTTTCATCAGCGTAGTATGTCATTAACGGCTTCATAAAAGAAACATCTCCAGGCTGAAGCTTGTGTGAGCAATGTGGTGGAAAGCACAAAAGTATGACTCCATTTTCTCGTGCTAAATCAATTAATTCCAGGTTCTTTGTGTGAGTGGAGTGACCATCAAACAGAAGAAGCACTTTGCGACTGTGTGAAGCGCCGGAGAATGAGATAAATTTTTTAACCAAACAACGAACAATTCTTTGGTCATCCACCCGCTTTCATGAGAAACTGCAAATGCTGATGGAGGGAGACCAATCTCAAATTCGTTCTGCATTCTAACTCTTGGAAATATCAACATTGGAGGAACAAAAACACCAGCTGCTGAAAAGCAAATTTCAGCAGTTACCGTCTGCCCTCTTTCAGCAGACGTTATTGCACCGACTTGACGACGGCCTTTCTTTGCAATAATCTTGGATTGGGCTTTAGGATTTACTGTAAATCCCGTTTCGTCGCAATTATAAATGCGATCTGGGGTGATTTCATTGTTCGTTATAGTCTCCTCTAGTAGCTTAAAAAAATTGGCAACGACGACTTTATTAAACCCCATGGCACGCGCGGCCGATGTCGCTTCAGGAGTTCTTAAACTCAGTGACGGGTTTCTTTTCATGAATCCATAAGCCCAATCTAAACCAGCTGCCGTCTCCTTGAAAGGATGGTCAATGTTATTTTTCTCCGCTAGTTGGAAAGCAATTTCTCGAAGATCGAAAATTGTCATGCCAAAGAGCTTTGCCTCCATTGCAGTCAAATATGAAACTATTTCAGCTTCTTGTTCCATTGTAAATACTGTTCTAAAACGTCCCAAATGCTTTTCAACAACAAAATTCTCATCCCTTTGTTTTTTTTGTACATAACGTTGTAAAGTTGATGAAGGGATTTTATAATTCACTGCTGCACTTGCAATGGACATTTCGTTATTAATAACGACTGAAATGGCCTGAATCATTGATTCTGTGGACCAATTTTGATGCTCCGTCCTCCTTTTATACATACGAACCATTTTCTAATGAAGAAATAGACATAAAGTTATGAAAAAGTTACCTATGTGAAGATGAATCAAAACGGAAAGGCATCCCACTTTGCCCCGCCCACTTTGCCCCAAACGCAGATTAAATAAAATATTATACGAAAAATAACCCTCAACGCCAAATGAAATAAATAAAAAACGAAAAAAGAGGGTAAATGTAAGCCTACAAACCCATGCAATTCAAATTTCAATTACATTTAATTTATTGGTACTTACAGTCAATAGAAATATACGTAATGTTTGAGTTTCTCACAAATGTAGGACACCTTGTATGAAACCTTTCCGAAGAATGCGCGGAAATTGGGAAACACTTCAAAATTTATACTAGGTCAACTCATTTGTCAACAAACAATGTAAATAAACATATAGGAACTGCTCTTATAAAACGAAACGGCAAAATCCCACTTTGCCCCGTATCCCACTTTGTCCCATGTCCCCCTAATCGTTGATGAAACATGGATTCATTACTACACACCGGAGACCAAGGTACTGCGACCGCATTCACGAGCGTGGTGCCACTTCGTCGCGCGTTCGCGAGTATTGCTCTACCTCTCTTTAGTCGGCATCTTCACGACAACATTAAAAAGCTCAACGCCACAACGGCTTTCTCAAATTTTACATACTCTAAACTTCACGTCAATAATTGGGCGCCAGGCACGAGAGAGCGTGTCACTCTTTCTTAAATCTTTTCGGTACGTTCTCACTCGAGAATACTGAGTGTAGAGACTCACGAATGCGGATGGCTCTAATAACCGACTGCTTAGCCACGACAATGGCAGAGGGGGTGGTTCGTGGTCGGGAGCGGAGGATCTTTTGGAGAACGAGTAAGACGAAAAAAACAG
>NW_017256969.1:18397-22055 GCF_001594055.1 Mycetomoellerius zeteki | reverse complement strand
CGCTCTGGTCTCCGCGATACGTTCTCGACACGCGGTATTAAGTAACCGCTTCTTTTCTCTGATGGACGAGCTCTAGATTCTAGCGTAATTCTACGCGATGCATGTATCGCAGTTACGGAGATCCGTGACGCAGTTACGAAAATCTTCGGAATGCGTGAACACGCGAGAACATCCTCTGAAATCTAGGATCTATTGACGACGAAGATAGTACGCGACACGAAACGGCGACGCAACAGTACAATACTAAATTACAGCACAACAATACGATACAAAATCATGACGCAACGATACGATACAGAATTATGACGCGACGATACGATACAAAATTATGACGCGACGTTACGATACAAAATGACCTGGCGGTGGCCGCGGCGGGCGTGCAAAATAACTGACTCGAAATTGTAACGAAACTACGACGGTATCGGACGGGATGGCACGATCACGCGGTGCGCGCGTGCAGCCGCGACGCAGTTACGGATCCGTTAAAAGGATCCGACCCCACGGGATCCAACGACAATTTTGCGGATACGTGTGATCTCTCCAATTCGGAAATCGGCGGCTTTACAATATGTTACGTTCGTCTCACCACAGGATCCTCTCGGTACTCGCTTGCTCAATCGACGTCCTGCGTCCTCTCGCACGTGTTTACCGGGTCGAGTCCACAGCGCAAGTGTCGGGTCCGAAGTCCCTTCGGGGGCGCGCAGGCGACCGTGGGCCCACGTGATAAGCCTTATCGGCCCTGATTGGCCGCGAGCCATCTCGCGAGCTTCCGCGAGTCCTCGCGACTTGCTATCGCGTCGCGCGCCCTAGATCCTTGAGCGCGCGGGATTTGACTCAAGGCTGGCGTCGTTTTGGCTGCTCGCAACGGTCCCCTCTGGATTGCTTTTGCCAGCGTGTCGTCCGGATTCGATGGATTCCTTGGCAGACAGGCTCGGCCTCCGGATTCAATGTCTCCTCTCGGTAGAGGCTTCCTTGCGGCACCGACAGCGGGATCCCTCGCTCGTCCTGTGGCAGAGGGTGGCCATCCCCTCACGCCGCCTTAGTCGCTCCCGCGGCATAATCGCCTGTAAAGAGTTCGGCTTCAGGAAAACACGTTTTGCTCAGGGCGTTAATTGGATAGTATGGAACGGTATCAACTGTATGCTACCCCCTCCTCTGGGTGGCCTCGGGCTTCCAATATGGTCTTCTATCTTCTTCTTGGCCGCCTCCTTGAGGTGGTGGAATGTGTCGCACATTAAATTACCTATCGCAGCCACCGATACTAAAAATTCTCAAACAAATTTACAAAAAGAAATAGTAACGTTACTCGAAACGCGACGACAAAAATCTCCAAATTCTCGCTCAAAAATCGCAACAAGCGTCGGCACGCCCGCCCCCCGCGTCTGGAAGACACAGGACGCCGCGGTACTTCGGTCAGGTTGAACGACCCTTGTGATGGACGGTAAAAAACGTCACGTCACAACAAGGTACAGTCAAAACAGTGGATTTCACCCGGCGAATGTGCTCCGAAAAAGGCCAAGACGGTCTCATCGGCCGGAAAAGGGATGATTACTGTTTTTTGGAATGCGCAAGGTGTAATCTTCATCGACTACATGGGGAAAAATAAAACTATCACGGCAGTACTATGCTGACTTATTGGGCCGATTCGATGTTGAATTGAAGAAAAAACGTCCCCATTTGTCGAAAAAAAAGTGTTGTTCCATCAGAACAATGCACCGGCTCACTCCTCCGCAGTCGCCACAGCCAAATTGATCGAATTACGGTACGAATTGCTGCCGCATCCACCGTACTCTCCGGATTCGGCCCCCTGCGACATCTTCTTGTTTCCAAACTTGAAAAAATGGCTCGGTGGAAAAAGATTCACGTCGAATGAGAAGGTCATTGCCGAAACAGAGGCCTATTTTGCAGAGTTCGACAAATCGTATTTTTCGGAGGGGTTAAAAAATGGCAGAAACTTTGGGAAAAGTGTATAATCTTCCTAAAAGGGCATTACGTTGAAAAATAAAAAAAAGTTTTATGAAAATCTTGCGTTTTCATTACTAACACGGGTACTTATTGATTTGCCCTCGTATTTCAAAGTATTAAAAAAATGCTTTCTGTGGAAATGCAACTGCTTCAAGAAGGGCCAATTGTAATCACGTTATTCTTTTCTAGATAGAGATACGATGAGAGACATAATGAAAAAGATGTAATATTTATCTGCGCTTTTTAAAATGGAATTATACGATATTTTACATAACATGATTTCTCTATAATCATTCTTCAAAACAAAATATTAAGTTAGAAATATAAGAATAACAATAACTTACGAGACATTATAAGTAGATTTCTCTGGCACATATAATTGACATGACACATTAAATACCTCATAAACTATTAATTTTTTGATAATCGTAATATCCTAATACTTTTATGAATAGAATAATGAGATAAATCTGTAAAGGAAACATATACTTATTTGTTTAACAAAATTATTCACTGTGCCAACATATTTTTTGGTAAAACTTGAGAAAATGGGCGACCTATCGCCAATTTCAATAATCTTGACATATATAGTCAAGGTCATGATCCTAAGTGACCTTCTATAGATTTTTTAATTGTCGCTTGTTCTTCCTTAAAAAGTTATCATCAAATAAAATTGATAATATAAACATATGTTTAATTTTTCGTTTCTTTTTCAAATGGAGTAAAGCTGACAAATTCGCTGCTTTAAAACACGAATTCTCTCCTTTAAAACACATTTTCTCTGCTTTACAATACAAATTCTCTACCTTAAAGACATAAATTCGCTACTTTCAAAACGAAAATAATATAAGAAAAATGTAGTTAAATTAGAATATGATAAAATAGAAAAAATGAAATAGATAATTCAACAAATATTATTTAACGAATATTGCAGAGTATAAATAAACATGATCATTATACGGAGGGGAGGACGGGTCCCTTAAGAAGTTTGCGCGACCCGACGTTCACTAGGTCGCGCGGGTGGCGTGCGACGGGGTGCGGGGCTCGAACGGGTAACTAGGGCCACGCATTTGCCTACCCTCCTTATTTTGAGGGAGGGTGGCGGTGAGGGGGTGGTGCCTCCTCTCACTTAAATAAGTCCGTTCGCAACTACGGCAGGGGGCCCGCCGATCATTTCCACGATCGATGAACCTCCTCCCACCCTTGGGGTTAGAGTCGGCCCGGGCCGATGGGGTTAGGGGGTGTCTCTGAAGAACGTTGCACGCGTACCCGAGGCGTCCCCACACGACCTGAGGATAGGCACCGGCGGTAGTTTTAGCGGGTATAACCCCACCATGTGGAGGGGAGTCATACAAACCCCGCGGGGCGATCCCGCGCCCATGGGGTATGCGTAATGCATTTCTTCCGTCAAAAAAAGAAAAAAAAAGAGATCCCTTAACCGGTTAAGTGGTATTGTAGCATATATGCACAAAAAGAATCCGTGCCAAAAGTGGTATTGTAGCATATATGCACATCTTGAATAACTTCTATATTATTCAACGAATTTGCTTGAAATTTGGTATACTATTGTTTTTTGGGCTTCTGAACTCGATTTTGGCGTCAAATTTGTAAAATTTGATGGCGAACACAACATGGCGACTAATACGTTGAATGAAAATGGCGATTTTTGTATATATATTGCAATTACGTTTTA
>NW_017256969.1:16706-18266 GCF_001594055.1 Mycetomoellerius zeteki | reverse complement strand
CTTTTGGCACGGAATGTTTTAAAAAGCCTACCACTTAACCGGTTAAGAAGGAAGGGAATTCTAACGTTATCCGTATTATCGAACGCATGTAATTTTTGTATAACAATTACTTTTTTCTCTTACTCATTCAAAAATTTTTTTCTAGAATTAAAGAATACGCATTAATACTTATCTGCGAATTAGAGTCTTAATGCTGAGAACGACAAAAATTTTCAAAATTGAGATCTTTATTATTTCTTATAATAGTTTAATATGAATGCTCCAGAACTGTTACGTTATAAAAACATTTGCTTCATATAAAAGCTTTGCAATCTATATTTATGAAATAATAGTCCACTGACTAGTAGTTTGCACGAAGAAGCTATATGGAATTATTAAAATTGGATTTCGACGTACAATTAGAACGTCATTGTTATATGAATATTTACATGTGCAGGAGATATTGATGTAATAGTATGTAGTAATGTATCGATTACACGTAAATCGTGTATAAGTGTTATTCTCAATATGATCATTCGTCTTTACGATCTTCTTAAAGCTATACGATGGACAAAAAGTTTAAATTTGAATAGGTGCTATAGTCGATTAAATGTAGAGGCAGAGAATTAAGGATGTTCTATACATATTTTCAAAATGATAACAGAATTATGAAAAAATTGCTGATTATTCTAAATCACATTTAAAGATAATGCGATAAAGATGACGCTCTACTATCTGGATCATAAGTTATTATAGTAAATAGTAGTATCTTTTTAATTGTGCTCTAATAAAAATATATGGAAATGAATTATATAGAATGAATGATAGAAAGCTCAACTTTTTTATATAAGTACATTATGTATTCAGAATTATTTATGTAGAGTTACATTGCGATGCATGAACTAATTGTCCAGTAAATAAACAAAATACTTATTTGTTCCATATCTTTGTAACTAATCAGTGAATCGCAATGAAACATTGCATAATTTATTTTATGTAAATTTTCCAGGTACTTATAAAAGAAAAATGTAATTTGTATAATGGTAATAAGGCTCAACAAATTTAATACAAAAAGAGAAATAGAGCTACGAGCCAAGATTAATATAATATAAGGTGTAGTAAAAAGAAATCCATTATTTTGCATGAAATTGAAGGCTTTATTTAGTATAGTTAGAATGATCCGATTTAGGTCAAATATGCATCGTTTTGTTCGATAATTTGTTGCCATTTTGAAGGTAATTTCATTATGCCTCTCTCATAGAAACCCTCGTCCCTATTGGCAAAAAACTGGGACAGTTGATTTTCACAAGCTTCTCTTGAGTCGAATTTTTCACCAGCAAAATCATTTGCCATAGACAGGAACAGGTGGTAATCACTTGGAGCCAGATCCGGACTATAAGGTGGATGCATAAGAACCTCCCAACCAAGCTCCCGGAGCTTCTGGCGAGTCACTATCGATGTGTGTGGCCTTGCGTTGTCCTGATGGAACACAATTCCTCTCCTATTGGCCAACGCTGGCCGCTTCTTGGCGATTGCTTCCTTCAGACGGTCCAATTGTTGACAGTACAGGTCCGAATTAAG
>NW_017256969.1:7465-16277 GCF_001594055.1 Mycetomoellerius zeteki | reverse complement strand
GCTTGCGTTTTCGCCTTTATCGAAGAAAAACTGTAAAATATGGCGTATTTTCTCTTTGCTGTCCATCTTTGACGCGCACTCAAACAATACTGAGTCAAGCAATCACAAAACTGTCTGAGAAGTTTTTTTAGTACAAAATCTTATTTTTCTAACGCCATTTAGCGTAACCCGATCGCACTTATACAACGCGAGATACAGATTACTAAAGCCATCTATTGGAAAAATAATGGATTTCTTTTTACTACTAATATATATGGTCGACAATTAAAATACAAATAAAAATAAAACAGACGTCCAATAACTTTAATAACGAATACCGGTAATCACAAACGTTTCGATTCATATCGGATCCTTCTCAATGTTAAATTAAAAATTAGACTTCTATAACTCTTCTCTCTATCTCGCAGCCAACATAATTAGTATGATGTGGAATAACCAGTTATGTATATAATGCATGATTTCAGTTCGACATAGGTCATACAAATTCGGTAAAATGAGAGGCAGTCATCTAAGCTACAATCAGTAATATAAAATATAAGATGAAAAATTACAGTAGTCATACATGGGTAATAAATATAAAATTTATAAATTAGAGTCAATAATATAGTCAGTAATATGGTCAATAATATAATGTAATCGTTAATATGAAATGATATGCAATGAAATAAAGTCAGACATATAGTTGTACAATATAAAATAAAACAGAAATATGAACTAATATAATTCGTAATATAATATATGCGGAGAGCGATAATAAGATAATAAACAATAAATAATAGGTAAGAGAATAAAATATGAATACCTTCATGTATATTATAATAGACTAATGCGAGGAGAGTTAAAAATTTTGTCTTCATTTCATTAGTATACTTAGACATAATAGACATTGAACAAAAAGGTAGATAGAGGATAGCATAAGAGGGGGAAAAACGGAATAGACAAAGAAACAATAGAGGAGAGGGGGCAAATAAAGGAAAAGAGAGAGGAAGGCAGCTATGAAGGAGAGAGAGATTGTATGACTTGCAAATAAGAATCCGGCAGAGAATCTGTGTCATTTTGTTTATTAAGATCTTGTTTTTGTCTTTTTATGTGAATCATCTCTGATCAATCTTTTGTTATAAGAAGATTCACTATTCAGAATCTCTACCTGATTCCACCTGAAATTATGGTCCAAATCTATACGATGGTCGGTTATGACCGTAGGAGAACCAGTATTTTTTTTTATATCAGAGGTGTGTTCTTTTAGTCTCGTACCTAGTTTCCTCTTTGTTTGGCCAACATAGCTAGCCTCACAGTCATCACAAGAAATCTTGTAAACTACATTCTGATTGGATAGTAAATCTAGCTTATCTTTACCTCTCTTGATAAGACATTTAAGTGTGTTAGAGATGTAAAAGGCTAGTTTGTAATGGAACATACTGGAAATAGGAAGGAAGCTTTCAAAGATGGATTTAACATAAGAAATTGTAAAATATTTTTCTTTGATATAAGCATTGTGCGTACTATGTTCTTTATGTATATGGAATTTTACACTTGTTTCAATTATAGAAAAAATGCAAGGAAGAGGATAACCATTATTAAGAAAGATTTGAACGGCATCAATTAAATTTTTTTGATGGAAACGAGGATGTGATAAAATAATAATTTTATCTATGAAGCTAATACCCGTCGGGTTGGGCTACCCATCGGGCGCGTCTCCAGGTGGCGGATAGGAGGACGTCCGGAGGGGTGCCCGGTCTCCCGGGTGTGAAACCCTGCGTGTGACTGGAGGTCCCTCCGGGTAGTGACGGTTATAAACGGATCCCTCAGGTGTAAAACCCTGTGTGGGGTCGGGAAGGCCGTCGCCGTGGACAGCCCCACGCCAAGCTGTGAGCCATCGATGTGAGGGCTGCGTGGTACTGGGGAGCAGTGCAGTGGTCGATGCCTCTGGGGCACCGGGCGAAACGGAAGTAAGGTGGGTAATGCAGGAGCTCCTCACAAGAAGAACCGCAGCGGAGCCCAGAAGAGAAGGGCGAAGAGGGACAGGGAGAAGGCGCTCGAAGAGCAGGCTCCGTGTCCCTCGACCGGCCCTTACAAAACCGGTGGAGGGGAATACAGAGCTCACCGGTAAAAAGCGCCGCGCGGGCTCTGACCAAACTCCCCCATCGGTTAAGAGGACGGTGAAGAAGCCTAGGGCTCAGGCAACTGGGACCTTCGCGACCTGTTGGCAAGGGCGGTTGTTCTGGAGGGATACCCTGAGAAGGGGATCACCCCGGAGCAGCTGACCTTGTTTCGGGGGGCGGTCCTGGCGGAGATGGAGGGAATCCAAGAGGGTCCCCTGCCCAGATGGAACCGGCTACCCTCAAGAACGGGACAGTCATAATTAGAGGTGAGGACGCAGCGTCCCTTAGTTGGCTAAAAGGCTGGGTGGGGGGCAGCGTGCCTTGGGAGGGCGCCAGGCTCAGGGTGATGGGCTTGAACGAGCTTCAGAAGCGGCACAGGGCGGTGGTCTGGGTTTCGGATCCTCCGAGAGCCGCAGCTGCTGTCCTGACGCTGCTGGAGAGGCAGAACCCGGGCATCGGCGCACTGAACTGGCGCATCTTTGCTAAAAACGTAGGTGCTTCCCCTAAGGGGAGGAACTTTTCGGCATCTTGGAATCCAGCGCTCGTAAGTTAAGGGAGCGGGACTCCAAGCTATGCTATGGGATCGAGAAGGTCACCGTAAAGGTGACTCGATCTCAAAGTGGGGAAGGGGATAAGGAGGAGCCTCGATCTAAAAACTAGACCAAACAATGGACTGATCGGTGATCGAGATTACTGCATCACAACAAATGGGCCTCGGCGGTTCTAACCAGGCGCCAGTCTGTGAGGCACAGCCATTTCCCTGATACAAGAACCATGGGTCGCCCGTGGGTGTCAGGGGGGTGGCAGCATGTGAGAAGCTCTTTAAAGCTCCCATCGAACAGGGACCAAGAGCGTGCATAGCGGTCAAGGGGCTGAATGTACGTCTCTTGCTCGAGGTATGTTCTAGGGACCTGACGGCGGTGGAGATGATGACAGCTAGCAGTGCTGGGGGCACCAGGAGGCTGGTCATCTGCTCGGCCTACTTCCCGCATGGAGAGGAGACACCGCCGACGGAGCTGGTCAAGTTGGTGGATCTCTGCCAGAAGGAAGGACTGCCATTGGTAGTGGGATGCGATGCTAATGCGCACCACACCATATGAGGAAGTACCGATACGAACGAAAGGGGAAGGAAGTTGCTGGAGTATCTGGTAACGACTGACCTGGAGGTTCTGAATAAAGATAACTGTTTAGACTAAACTCAGTGAATGTTCATTACGCGAATTATTTTACGTCGGCATTTTATATTCAAATTCATATTATTAAATGTGTGTGCTCGTTATCGATTTGCTTTCAACGATTATCTCCGTCGACAGTTATTCTGTTCAAACCGCGCTTGTTACCGGTACCGACACTGTCAGGATTCATGATAGTTTTTCTACCGATCAGCTGTTTACTTCGCGTCACACGATGTATACATTCGCAACCTTTCCTTTGTGTTCGCGAAGCGAAAGATATCTCTCGATGCGTGTATGTACCTATCGCTTAACGATCAAGTTCAGTTAATCTCGAATAAAGCTCAGCAGCACATCTCATTGTACATCGCTCTAATTTTCTATTCTTTTCGACACCTTCTGACTCCTCGTGATTGTTCGCGTATAATTCCGACATCACCAGCGGACCTGGTTTCCGGTACCACTTTCCTTTCGCAATACTCACAACAGTAACGGACCCACCTTCTGTGCGGCGGGGACGAGTGAGATATTAGACCTCACTCTCTGCTCACGCGGGTCTGTGCGGAAGGTGAAGGAATGGAATGTGTCGGATGAGCCATCGCTCTCCTATCACAGGCTAATATCTTTCAGACTTTCAGATCTCAAAGTGGAAGTCAGGAAGGTGAGGAACCCAAAGAGGACAGACTGGGACTCCTATCAGAGGGACCTGGAAAGGAACCTCAAGGATTTCCCCAGAAAGCACGGGACGACGAGGGATCTGGAGCTCTGCGTGGATCATCTGCAAAGGGCTCTGGTTGGCTCCTATGAGACGAACTGTCCGGCCAGGACAGTCATCAACAGCAGGGGAACCCCCTGGTGGAATCTACGGCTGCAGACCCTCAAGGTCAAGGCTCGAAGAGCCTGGAACAGGGCGAGGAACACGGGCCGGCCCTTCGACGGGAATCTTTACAGGAAGACTCAGAAGGAGTATAGTACTCTGTGGTAGAAGCAAAGAAGAAGAGCTGGCGGGATTTCTGCGAGTCGGTGGAGGGAATACCGGCCACTGCCAGGCTATGCAGATTTCTGTCCAGGAACTCAGACGCTGCGTTGGAGACAGTTCGAATGCCAGACGGTACCATGGTATCCGGATAAGGATGCCAGCTTTCCTGGTTTCCGGAGGCATGTAGATAGGTGCGAGGAGGTTGGCGCGGGCTCCTTCAGGGCATGTGCCAACGATTGGAAGTTAGCGGCAGAAATAATGAGGCCAACTAGAGTTAGATGGGCGATTGGCTCCTTTCAACCATTCAAGTCGGTCGGGCTCGACCTTGTTTTCCCGGCTCTCCTTCAGAGAGGGCTGGGGCAGATAATCGGGTCCCTCACGAGGACGTTGAGGGGCTGTCTAGCTCTCGGTTACACCCCCCCGAGCGTGGAGAAGGGCGAGAGTCGTCTTTATTCCCGAAGCGGGGCGAGCGAACCATGTCACTGCTAAAGACTTTAGACCGATCAGCTTGACCTCGTTCCTTCTTAAAACGTTGGAAAAGTTGGTTGACGTATATATCAGGGACTGTGTGCTGGCCAGGTATCCGCTGCATGCCAAGCAGCACTCTTACCGGGCTGGCCACTCGAGTATATCAGCCCTCCATTCGGTTGTCTACAGTGTTGAAGGACAACTTCAAAAGGGGGGCTTTTTGGTAGGCACCTTCCTGGACATTGAAGGGGCCTTCAACAACACTCTACATGAGGTGGTTTGTGCCGACAAGGCGGGGAGTACCGGCGAAACTTGTTAAATGGATCCGAGGAATGCTTCGACGCCAAGTGACGACATCGCTGGGTACGGTGAGTGTCAAAGGATGGGTAGGGAGAGACTGTCCCCAAGGTGAAGTCCTCTCACCACTCTTGTGGTGCCTAGTAGCGGATAGGCTACTTGAAGAACTTAATGACAAGGGCTTCAAGGCACTCGGGTACGCTGATGACTTGGCGATCCTGATAGAAGGCCCTTTCCTAGAAACGCTCCTAGAGCTCACACAAGGGAGTGGTAGAGGAATGGTGTGAGAGGACAGGCCTATTGGTGAACCCGAGTAAGAAAAGTCTGGTGATTTTCACACACAAGTACAAAATAGGTCCCGTGGAGGGGCCCGTATTGAAGGGAGTCAGACTGACTCCTGGAATGTCAGTCAAGTATCTGGGAATTGTCCTGGATAAAAGATTGAACTGGAAGCTGCACCTGGAATCAGTGTGTAAGAAAGCCAGCACATACTTTTGGATGTGCAGAAGAACCTTTGGGCAAACTTGGGGATTGCAGCCAGACAGAGTGTTTTGGCTATACTCCGCGGTGCTCCGACCGAGATTGCTCTATGCTGCGGTGATCTGGTGGCCAAGGACACAGTAAACCGAGCCCCGCGCATCACTGGACCGCGTCAGAGCTCTCTTCTTAAGGGGGGCTCTGGGTGCAATGAGGACAATGCCAGTGGCGGCAATGGGAGTGCTGCTCGGCATAGAACCACTCCATCTCGCGATAGTGGTGGCAGCAGCGGTCACGGCGATAGGCTGAAGTGCGAGGGAAAGTGGATGAGCGGTGTGATTCACACCTGGTTACCGCGGGAGCTCCAAATGGAAACCGTGTTTGACATGAGGCAGGATAGAATAAGGCGCGACTTTGACAGATCGTACAAGATCTATAATCCTAGCCGCGAGGACTGGGAGAGGCATGAGGTGCCCGCTATCAGGAATGGGAACGTCTGGTACACGGATGGCTCCAAGACTGATGAAGGCGCCGGTGCCGGAATCTACGGATGTCGTAGTGGAGTCAGGGAGACTCTCCCTCTTGGAGAGTTCACCACTGTCTTCCAATCGGAGGTGGTAGCAATTATGGGCTGTGCTCAAACGCTAACCGCATCAGGTGAGACGGGCAGACGCATTAGGATATGCTCCGATGGCAGGGCGGCTCTGGGGGCATGCGTTTTTTATTCGTGGCTGATCTGGGAGTGCAAATGTGCTCTGAACAGACTGTCCACGGGCAACGATGTTGCTCTCGTATGGGTTCCGGGACACTCGGGAATCAAAGGTAATGAGCTAACTGATGAGCTGGCAAGAAGTGGCTCATCAGCCAGACTGATGGGACCGGAACCGGCTCTAGGTTTACCTAGCTGCATCTGCAGGGCAAAAATAAAGGGCTGGTTACGAGACCGTCATATCAACTACTGGAAGGAAGAGACAAGAACCAAATGCAGACAGGCGAGAGCCCTGCTGGGAGAGACGCCCAGCAGGGACCTTGCCAGGAGCATTAGGACCTTGAGGAGAGGGGAAGCCAGGCTCGCGGTGCAGATCTATACGGGTCATGGCTTCACTAACTACCACATGCACAAGCTGGGGCACAGTGATAACCCGAAGTGCAGGAAGTGCGAACACGAGGAAGAAACCTCTCTCCACGTGCTGTGCGAATGCCCAGCGTATGCAAGACAAAGGCGGCTTTTTCTGGGCTCGGTATTTCTCGAGCCCGAGCAGGTATGTCAACTCCAGGTCAGGGACCTCCTCCGTTTCTGGAGGTTAGACAGGTCTGATCTGATCTGGAGTTATTACGGCCGGGAAGACACAATTGACCTAGTCTGCGTGTCGTTGGCTGGCCCCAACTGGTGGCTGCCTCCCGAGATTATTATTATGAAGCTAATAATTGTGCCTTTTTTGTGGGAAAGAGGATGATTGGAATGGAAATTGAGGAACCTTCCTGAAAACGTCTTTTTATGATACACATAAAAAATAATTCTTTGATTATCTATAATGAGCATCGTGTCAAGGAAACTTAAATAGTTGTTAGTCCACCAATCTCCACAGTGAACTGCAATCTGTTGTGTAATGAGTTGAATGTATCTAGTGTGTCATTGATAGTGTTCGATGGAAGTGCAAGAATGATATCATCCACATATCTGTAGTAAAACAATGGTTGTACAGATAATTTGTTAATTGCACTCTCTTCCAAGTCCTGCATAACAATATCAGCAATTATCGGTGATAGTGGTGAGCCCATAGGAGTACCAAATACTTGTTTTATTATTGAAAGCAAAAAAAGTTGAATCCAAGACGAAACTAACTGCAATGATAAATTCTTGTTTAGATATACTTGTCTTCGCCGAAATGTAATCCCATCTCCTTTCGATGCTATTTGCTGCTAGATCAACAGGAATATTTGTGAAAAGAGATACTATATCCAACGAAGCCAAAACATATTGAGAATCAAAACGTGTACCATTCAATTTGTTAACCAATTTGTTAATTGGCATTAAATGGAAGCCGTCTTTTATAATATATGGCTCGGAGCTTGTGGAATATTGTCATTGATAATGTTATGCAAAAAAAGAGAAAGGCAATATAATGGACTGTTGATGGAAGATACAATCACACGTAATGGGTTACCATCTTTATGTATTTTGGTCAAGCCATAGGCTCTAGGTATAACACCATCAGTTGTGAATAGTCTTCTATATGTAGGTTCGTCAATAAAACGATTGCACTTCCATCTCACTAGCAATGCACGTAAATCTTGAGTTAGTTTTTTTATCGGATCTTTATCAATTAATCTATAAATGTCGGTATCTGAAAGAATAACCTCCATATTGGATATGTAGACGTCTCTGTCAAGGACCACGGTGACATTTCCTTTATCAGCATTAGTAATAAGTATATTTGGATGGTCGTTAACGAATTTTTTGGTCACATGTAGCCATTGTAGAATAAGTTTTTCAGTAAATTTAAGAGAAGGAAAGTTATTTTGAAATCTATTGAGTATGGGAACCGAATTATTTCTGACAAAATTAATTATATTTTTTGGGCGACCATTTAAATTATTTTCTATATGTTTAATGAACTCAATTAAAGTTTTCTCTTTGTTATATTTATTTATAGGCAGACCAAATTTTTCACCAAGTTGCAATAAATACTGAATCTCCAAAAGAACATTATAACTGTTCAAGTTGACAAACCATTTGTCATGCAATGTATCGAGAGCTATATAAATTCTTTCAGAATCCACACTGTTATTTGAGTAATTAGAAATTGTAAGTTGATTGATACTGGACGTGTCATTCAGTCCCTTCGAAACTGAGCAAGAATAAGATATGGTTCTAATTTATGCTTTAATAGATCTAGATTTTTTATTCTTAATCCAATCAATTTTTTTTAATATTCTTTGCATTTGTTCAGAGAAGTAGAGGAGACCGGGGTCAGTAAACTAGGGGTAAGTAGAATAATCGAGGCTACGTTATAAACAAATCGCTAGAAACACGCGTAAACCCGTCTGAGCACACAGCAGCGACTGCCGCTCAGTCTGCTATAATATCTCATTGCTAACACATCTATGATAGAAGTTATGATACAATTTTTAAAAAATCGTCCACCTAAGTAAGCATTTTTATTCTTAAAGTTTTTGTTTAACAATCGTATATAATTGTCTGAGATTTTATTTCCATTTAGATAGTAAGCGTAGTTCTTACTTAATAAAGTTCAACAGATTTTTTTGTTTATCTATCTTTGTTATCGTATACTGTTAACAGTTTTAAAAAATGA
>NW_017256969.1:2166-7324 GCF_001594055.1 Mycetomoellerius zeteki | reverse complement strand
GCGAGAACGCTGCTCTTCCCGCTCAGCGTAAGCGTCAGCGACATGACGGAAAAAGCGTTGCACGAATACTGAGATTTCACGGCACCTCGTCGAGCTATTTAAATTCACGTGTGTCGACCGTTCGTAGAAACCGCAGGCACATCTGTCCGCAGAAGTTCTGATCGTACGTCTGATAGGACGTGCGATTGTACTCATCATCGATCCCGAAATATCGCACCAGTTCCTTGGGCGGTCGAAGATTACCGAAACTGTCAAAGTGCACGACGCGATTGTTCCTCTTCGCGTACGCTACCCAGTACCGGATCCCGTCGCATCGTCCAGATTCACGATACCGCTTTCGTTTCGACACGCGCCGCTCGTCGGTAACGCGTTACGCATGAAAACACCTCTAAGGCCTGTTCTACAATACGTCGTATGTCGGCGTCGGGTGTCGTTTATCATTTGTCGTAAGTTGAATATCAAATAAGAAGAAAATAAATAAGAAGAAGGTGGTGGGTAAAACCACATTTCTATAAACCTGAGGGAAAAATTTGGTGCTCATAGAAAATTATTTCTATATTTTCAAATGAAAGATAATGAAGAATTTTTTAAATTTACAAGGATGTCAATCCAACAATTCGATTATTTACATGAACTTCTGTATCCAAAGTTACAAAAAAAAGTCGTAGAGAATCTTTATCAACAGAACTACGTGTTAGTGACATTAAGGTTAGTTTATTGATTATATTCAATTTCACATATTATTAATATAGTTAATTTATATTTTATTCTTCTGCAAAATATTAAATTTTATCGCATTCGAATTTATTTTCAGCTTTCTTGCTCATGGGGATAGCATAAGCTCTACTTTTTTACTTTATCGGATAGGGAGATCAACTCTCTATAGTATTATTCCAGAAGTATGTAATGCTATATGGGAAGTGTTGCAACCGATGTATCTCCGATGTCCACAAAACGAAAATGAATGAATGGAAATTGCAAAAGAGTTTAACAATATTTGGAACTTTCCAAATTGCATCGGAGCAATTGACGGAAAACATTGTCGGATTCAAGCTCCATCTAATTCAGGCAGTGCTTTTCATATATAATTATAAGGGTTATTTCAGTCTCATATTAATGGCCATTGCAGATGCTCGTTATCGTTTTATTTGGGTCGACATTGGAGATTATGGTATATATTATTTCAAAATTTTAAAAGCAAGATCTATCAAGAATATATTCATATTTTGTATATTGCAGGTTCCCTGAATGATGCAGGAATTTGGTCTAATACCGCAATGAAAGAAGCATTTGAAAACAACACATTATCTATACCAAAAGCTTGTCCTTTACCTAATACAAATTGCTCACTACCATTTTGTGTTGTTGGTGATGAAAGTTTTCCATTGAAAACATATTTGATGCGTCCATTTGCGAGAAGAAATTTACAAAATAATAATCAAAGGATATTCAATTATCGGTTATCAAGGGCACGTCGAGTCATTGAAAATGCTTTTGGGATTCTTGTTGCACGATGGCGTATTTTACTAAAACCATTAGCTCTAAAATTGAGTACTGTAGAAAAAATTATCCAAGCGATAACTTGTTTACATAATTACATTATAACTACTAAAGCAGCAAACAATCAATACTTAAACGAAGGAATGATAAATCGAGAAAATAATGGCGCGATTATACCAGGAAATTGGCGAAATATAGGAGAAAACAATTTGATTAATTCTTTAGGGCGTGTTGGTGCTAACATTGGTACAGCTGCTGCTATCAAATAACGTGAAACTCTGACACAATATTTTATTTCAAAAGAAGGAAATATTCCCTGGCAATGGGAATATATATAATATTCTATTATTCTTATATTCTATATATATATATAGTATATAAGTTTATATAATTTTAGTACATAAGAGTTAATAAATATTAAGTATTAATACAGAAATATTTTAGAACATAAGCTTCAATGACATTGTGTCTATTGACAATAATAAATACAAACTTTATGTATAATTAAAAGATTTTAACTAAATAACATATCTTTGTAGTTAACTTTTTATTAGTTATGAAATATAAACCATTTAAAAATACAACTTTTTATACAAATATCACATTATTAGTTATCACATTATTGTTGTATTTATAGAACACACTGATGGATTTGTATAAGATATTATTTATAAACTATTTTTTAAAAGGCACAAATCCAATATAAATAAGTATTTGAAAACTTAAAGAAACTACTTAAAATAAAAAAAATATATAAAAAAGCATTTTGATTGTAACTGTTTTTTAAAAATATGCAATCTTATATTATATCTTCTTTAAAATAAAATAAAAAAAATAGTTTATAAAATTAAAAATGTTTTTTATGCAATATTATTAATTAGAAAATAAGAATTAGGTTTAATATTAAATTGTGCATCAGACTAATACTTGAATAAATAGTTACAAAAATAACTTAATAGCTACAAATGTTATAAAACATTTTGAAAAAATTAACAAAATATACTTTCTAAATAAAATATTAAAATCAGATCTAAAAAACAAAAAAATTCTTTAATACTGAAAGTATTGCTTTTCTAAATAAATATAAAAAACTGTAGCAAAAATAGTAAAATGTAGTTTACAATGTTTTATAATCTTTCTTCATACTTCTGAATTATTTGAAGAACTTCAATAAGACATTGAGTCATATTTTTTCCAGGAATATAGTTTAATCCTTCTTCGATAGCGAATATATATCCATTTCTTTCACGTTTCTGATCACAAAATTGTGATGAAATTTCTTTTGCAGCCGTAGAAATTGCACTGCTTGCTTCTGATAACTCGCGATCAATTTGATCATCTTTGTTCTTTCTACGTTTTGCAAATTGATCCATTTCCGGTACTTTTTTTTTAATAGATTCAAACATTGGTAAACGTTTCAAATTTGAAGAGTTAGAAGTCGGTTTTGCATTATAGATTCTATGTTGCTTGAACTGCTGGACATGGTACTTACACGTTTCTTTATTGATTCGTCATTAATTGTTATCATAGTTTCCTCATTGCCAGTGAATAGCTGTCCTTCATCTGGAAATGTTTTATTGTATTAACATCAATATTGACAAACAATAGTTTCTTTTCAGTACAAACCTTTGACAAATTCACTGGATGCATCATAATCATGATCACTGGACGAAGAATTAACTTATAGATTAGAGTTATATAGAAGAATTAAAGTTATAGATTCCTTCAATGGCAACGAATTTTTTATTTTTGAAGGACTTATTTTTGATAGAGAACATACTGATCGATTTAATGGAATGAACGATTTTGTTCTGTTAATAAAATAATTAAGTAAAATATAATAAGTAAAGCTATCGAATAAATAAAACAGATTCCAAAATTTACCGTCGATGAACTATGTGAGGAAGTAAGAATGACATGATCCGATATAGTTCCCATTCTTTTGTTGGTTCATAACCAGAACCTGACGGTTGCAATTTTTGTTTTCTATTCTCTCTGGAAAACATATCTCTTAATGAGAACCAACGTTTCTCAATTGCTTCAGCTATAAAAACATTGAATTATGATTTGTTTGTAATATAAATATAGTAATAATTTAAAAAAAAACATATATACCTAACATATTTATATTGTACAAAGTCAAATTTTCACTTATTACTGACCATATTTCTTTCTTTTTACTATTATTTTTATAATTGAGATCGGATTTATCATATAAACATTTATTTTCACATACAAAATCTATGATGATTTCGTCAACACACTGGTGTATTCCATTTTAACAGAATATACTTAACCTTAAGGGGATGCTGGAGTCTCCTTTTTTACCGATAAAGCAAGCGTTTATGTTAAATGCGATTTTCTACGAATTAGTTGCACAGAATAAAAATTCCTTCTCCACGATTGAATTATCCGTGCTAATGTATCTGCTTCTGGTGTGTTTTGTGTCCAAAGCTGAGAAAAATAATAAATTACAGATTTCTGTATCCATATGCTATCAGCTCACCAAACATTTACTTCGTGAAAAAATTATATGCACGTTATATGCTCGAAATGAGAGCAGAAGCATATGTAGAATAAAACGACGAATACAGTCATATCTTTAGAATTGAGTTTTAACGTCTAAATAAAAAGATAATTTAGCATTCTACGAAATTGTGTATCTAGCGCGTGAGAAATCGACGATGTACGACAGTTCAGACTGTTGTAGAGTAACAAATTAGTTCCTGAATATTAATCCAGATGGTGCTGTGAATGAAGTGTCAGACGGGAAAGACGCGGCCGCTGTTGTGACCGGCCGAGATATGAAATACGTCAAATATGTCGTTTAGCTTACTACTTGGTGGGTAATGTAATGTTGTTTAAGGTCGCCACTCCATTTAACCGTCCTACGGAGAAGGAAAGCCGTCCCTCAGTCAGCAGCGATGTCCTTGCGTCTGTCACCTCGGATCCTCTCTTTCGCTCTGTGGAGACTTTGGCTGGGATATTTTTGAATAAATCACTCACTCACACGGTTTAAAATATAATAATATAATATATTTTAACAATAAAATCAAGTGTACATGAGTTTCGCGCACACGGAACGCGGTTTTGCGCGACGCAACTTTCCGGTCGCTAAAAGTGGATAAAATCAATTAATTCGATAAAATCGTTAATTCAGGGATAATTGTGTCACTATGACCTATCAATAAACGTGTTTCGCGCGTCCGCGGAGTCCTCTAATAAATGATGCAACGGTTGCGTAATACTTTGAAACGACAACGCGCGCGGAGACGTCCGTCCGGTTCGGCGCTCAAGAGCGACTGATGGCTTCGCCGTCCGTCTTGACCGGGTCGGCCACCTTGGCATCTTCACTCCCTCCATATGACCTCCGACCAATCACAAAATTCATTATCAAAGTAGGTCGGATCGCTTCGCGCTTCGGCAGGAAGGAACTCAGTGCCATACTTATTCGAAATCTCCTCTTGTGTTTTTCTCTAAAAATTCAATTTTAATTTCTAATTCGAGTTTTCCTCGATCAGCTGTTCGCCATGTGTGTTATATATATATGTATCTTTCGGAGATTCCGATTAAGTATCCGGATGAGATATTTACTCTTTTTAAACAAACTTATAAAATATTATTACAAAATTAACCTGTTTTAAATACAAAATAAAAT
>NW_017256969.1:0-1368 GCF_001594055.1 Mycetomoellerius zeteki | reverse complement strand
ATTATTTCCCTTTGGACTCGTCAATGACTCCGGCTCACATGAGTGATTATTAGGACGACTTTCTTAAATCTAAATAATAGTAAGGTAAGTAAATAACTAAAATAATTAATAAAATAAATGTTTTTCGCTTATCTTTCGCATTCTTTCACGCGGTCTCTGTTTTCACATTCTATTATCCGCGTGAAGCTACTTTTCGCATTTTTTTCGCCCTTTTCGCTCACAGAGCTCTTTCAGAGTCTGTAACGTCTCGTTACTCGGAATTTCACGAGAACGTTTCGTATTTCGCGTCGCGAAGACGCGAATAAATTCCATTTAGGAATTTAATTGTCTGATTTTGACAATTAGGTGTTCTAAACACCTTCTTTGATTTTTATCAAAGAATTATTACCTATTACGGGTTTTTTCACTCCGCAATAGATTTTATTGACTCTTGAGCTACAATAGCTCTTAATGAGTCTAACTAAGCGCCACACATGTTCTTTAATGTCCTTTTGACAATATTATTGAAAAATAAAATGATAAAAAATCAAGTTGGTTCCACTGACCTTAAATAATGTTTTTATAGTTAATAAATGAATTTTTTCAGTTTTTTATGTTTTTTAAATAAGTTTCGTGTGGACGCTATAGCATATGGAAAAAATAATGTTTTTTCAAAATGAGCTCGTTTTGGCTCTAAACTGCTCCTACTGAGCTTAGACTATTTTTAGTCATTAATGATGCATTGAAGCTATCTAAATAAATTAGTTTTAATTGAAAATAAATTATACTTTCCGAGATTCGGCTAATCCTCGGTTGTAATGAGCTCTTTTACGGCTCCTTGTTTTCTGTAATATATTTGCGTATCTTACGTCTCTGAAAGATTGATTCGATAATTAATAAAAATTGTTAAACATAGTTTTTTGTAAAATTCTTTAATAATAATAATAATGATCGTCGCATTATCTGTTGTTACAACGATATCTTATATCTAGTTTATTTAGTACTTAAAATTAATTATAATATAATAAAATAGTAGTAATAATATATTTTCTGGCATTGTGCCCCTTTTATCAAAGTGTCTTTTCATTATACGCGGGGTGATTTTACTATTTTGGGAGGGCTCTTCCCGGCGTCTTCTCCCGTCTGTGGATCCTGTTGCTGGACCTCGCTCGTCGTTTGGCAGCTTGGCCTCCCCGCAATTAACATCCTCTCGGCTTGGCTCTATTGATTTTTTAAATATGTTGTTTTAAGTTATAAAATTGAGGCGATTGTAATCGCACTCAGCGAACCTGAGTGGCGGTTGCACTGTCAGCTGTGGTTAGCTGACAGTTAGTGTAACGAAGTTATGACTCTCGTATATCGGACGTCGGTGTTAAGTCCAAGATACAA
>NW_017256968.1:0-840 GCF_001594055.1 Mycetomoellerius zeteki | reverse complement strand
TTTTTGTTCAAATATGTTTATTAAATTTTTGGTTAGATTAGGTATTATTATTTAATTAGTAAATATATATTTTATATCATATTATTGAATTTTACACTATATCAGAATGTAAAATTCAATTTCTCTGGTCTTTTGCGATCTAATCTTATTCTGCATTACCATGTCGATAAGCAGATCCCTGCGGATGAGCATGCCCCTACCGAGAGACAACCCAACTTACTAATGTGTATGTATCGGAAGCACCCTGTACATATACAATACATAAATATTTTGAGAATTTTGTGTTTTAGTGTTCGTAGCGATTTTTGCGATGCCCGATTTAAAGGAGCAACGATGCAATGTGAAATTTTGTGTGAAATTAGTCTCCCAACTGCCCACATCTTGCTCCCTGCAACTTTTTGATGTTCCTAAAATTAATATCAGCACTGAAAGGACGCCGTTTCAACACCATTGATGACATTAAGAAGAATTCGTCACATTGAAGGATATTCCAAAAGAAGCTTTCCAGGACAGGATTGTAAAGTGGAAACACCTCTGGGACAAGTGTGAGAATAGAGGAGGGGTGTACTTTGAAGGAAACATAGACCAATAAGATGTATGTTAAATAATGAAAAAAAATGTTCGGTTACTTTTTGAGCAGACCTCGTATTGTGTACATAACTTCAATATATGAAATATTTTATCAAAGTTATCAGGTTTAATTCAAATCGACACGTGTCATTAGAAGCCACGTAAGTAAAAAGCATTCATTAAAAACATTTGTTCTTGTTAGTATAGAGACATAATGTTGCAAGTATAGTTTTATAATCAATTGTGCTTTGTAATAATAGATTAAGAGCA
>NW_017256967.1:0-1101 GCF_001594055.1 Mycetomoellerius zeteki | reverse complement strand
AGTCGTTAATTTGTGTACGTACATTACGCGCAATTTCGTCATAATTATCTTTCAGCGTTAATCTTATGATTTCACGATTAACATAATTTTTACAGGCAGTTTTAGTTCAATTTCTTTAATTAAATATTGCGCGCATTTGTTTACGTTATCAGACAGAGATTCTAAATGTTTTAAATGTACGTTTACACATTTTATAACGCTTTGCAATCCGAGGAAGGTAGTTTCCTGCATCACAATTACCACTGCGTAGGTTCTTCGTTTCTTCGTCGGTGGTGTTGCATCCGATGTTTTCTCTTTATCCTGAAGATCTCCGTTGCTATTTACCGTAGAGTGAGATTCTTCTTCATTTTCTTTATATGCCAGCAATATTGATTTTGCCGTAGGATGTGGTAAAATTGATGAGGATATTTCTTATGACAATGGAGTTTGGTTTCACAGTTCTGTTATCACAGCTTAAATACTCCTTCATGAGTCCCATATTGTCTACAAACTGTTGCCAGCCGTCTGCGTCGAAATAAATTCCATTCGCATTGTTTCCAGTTAATTTCACAAAAGGTTTGAAGATTCTTTCGTTAGTTTTTTGTAACCCCACATGAACCATCTTCGTATGAGAGTTGTTAAGACCATACGTTGTCGATAGCATCATGTGAAATCGAGTGTTTTTTCCCATGTCCTCGTCTTTGCGCAGGCTGATTGAGATCTTGACAGAATCGCGAATTCGGTCTGCCTTCTCCATAATAGTAGCACCTTTTTGCTGGGCCATTCCTCTTCTGCGTAATATTGAACGACACAAATAGTCTAAAATGTCGGACGAAAATCAAGAAACACAACATTTGTTTGCTCACGATGTAGTCGCTTCGCACGACGAGACTCGAATGAAACAGCACACCGATATCCGAAGCAATGTGTGCTTATATACTTTTTGAAAATTAATAAAAAAAATTCTAGAAGAATCGCTCTTACGTTGCTATGACGCAGTTCCTTTTTCGAAAAAAAGAAAGAAATTTATCGAAGATTGAATAACTGAATTATTTCAAACATGTTCAAACATGTTCAAACCTGTAATATCCGAGTGTGTTAGACGAAAAAAATTGTAAACTA
>NW_017256966.1:0-557 GCF_001594055.1 Mycetomoellerius zeteki | reverse complement strand
GATACCGCAGCCATAAAATATGGCCGTGACATGAAAGAAATGGCGAAAAAAAGATTTAGTTGTACAATTAAAGAAACAAATTAAACCATGTGGATTGTTCATAGATCATAACAATCCGTGGTTGGATGCTACTCCCGATGGACTTCTCGATGAAGATCGTCTAGTAGAGATCAAATGTCTATCAACTGAGAATTTATCAGCGGAGGAGGCTGTAGAAACACTGTCTCGACTAAAAAGTATGTTAAAAAGTATGTTTGATAAAGAAAATGGAAACAAAATGAATAAAAATCACCATTATTTTTATCAAGTACAAGGACAGTTGAACATAATACAGCGAAAATATTGCATGTGTATGGACGCCAAAAAGCGTCAAAACAATACGTGTTGATAGAGACATTGATTTTTGGAAAAATAAAATGTTGCCTTTCTTAACACGTTTTTATTTAGAATGTATGCTTCCTGAAATTGTGGATAGTCGGCATAAATAGAAACATGCCTATCAGAGAGCCACAATACATTACACAGGTTTACAAAAAAGGGAGTCTTGGATGTTGTCG
>NW_017256965.1:0-903 GCF_001594055.1 Mycetomoellerius zeteki | reverse complement strand
GTTCTTCTGATGAAATAAAACAATTGTTACATATGAATTGTTGAAAATGTCGCCTTGTGTCATTATACATCCATCGAGCCTTTTTCGCAAAGATTGACGTACACACTCAAAGATCAGAACTGAAGTCTATTTTTGATTTTGTGATTTTGGCTTTGACTTTGTCACTTTGTTTACGGTTGTGCGAGTGGTAACTCAGGTGAAACAAGGCATATTTATGCAGAAAGATATCTCCAACGCAATTTACCGTTTCGTCGAACATTTGCAAACGTTCACCTGTATTTCGAAAACTAAGCCGTTTAGGACCCATGTTTATATGGACTTTTTTACTTGAAATTATCTAAAGAATCGCTCTGATGAATATGACAACATACTCAACTAATACCCTGTATATACAGGGTGTCCCAATAACTACCACCTGAAATATCTTCTAATCTATAAGGTGTAGAGAAAAATTTATATAACCAAAATTATACCATATAAAGGGGACTATCATATGGTGATAATAATTTTTGTCCAGGTGGAGGCGCTTCAGAGAAGTCATAAAAAAGTATTAAGATCGTGGTTTTCTTTGAAGGACGTCTTAATAAATTCGTGAAATGGAATTTAACATGAAAAGTTTAGTATCGATACATAAGTTAATCATGCAAGATGTATTCATATGAAGAACAAGTTGATATTATCCATACACCTTATTCTGGCACATATTGACATAAAATGTTAAATAATTCGTAAGCTAATAATTTTTTGATAAACAATTAATACTGTTACGAACAAAATAATGAGATGAATCAATTAGAGTAAAGAAAACACATAGTTCCTTATTTAAAAATTATCCATTTTGTGTAGTCATATTTTTTTAAAACAACTATGTGTCTTCTTTATACCAATTAATTCATCTCATTA
>NW_017256964.1:0-1123 GCF_001594055.1 Mycetomoellerius zeteki | reverse complement strand
ACCGTTGGTAAGTTAACTATATCTATAACCTATACATAAATTATACATTTGTCATAATAATAATAATAATTTTTTCAGGATGTATGGCGAAGCGATGTTTGACATGTGGGGACAGAATATGTACCTCCGGGTATTATTTAATCTACAGCCCTACGAGATGGACCCCGAGCCGAAAAACTGGAATTGTAATATATCTATATTTACATTTTGTGACGTGACATTTTTCACCGCCCATCACAAGGAACATTCAACTTGGCCGAAGCTGCGCGGCAAATTTGTCCTGTGTCCTCCCGACGCGGAGGGCGGGCGTGCCGACGCTTATCGCCATTTTGAGCGATAATTCGGAGATTTTTGTCGTTGCGTTTCGCGTAATATTGCTATTTCTTTTTGTGAATTTATGTAAGATTTTTAGTATCGGCGGTTCCGGTAGATAATTTAGTGTACGACGCATCCTTTCACCACTTCAAGGGAAGATCACGACAGGAAGATAGAAGATCATCTTGGAGGCCCGAGGCCATCCAGAGGAGGGGTAGCGCACAGGTGATACCGTTTTGAATTATCGAATTAACGCCCTGCGCTTAACTTGTTTCCCTGTAGCTGAACTCCTTACGGGCGATTATACCACGTGAGCGACTAAGGCGGCGTGAGGGGATGGCCACCCTCTACCATAGTACGAGCGAGGGACCCCGCTGTCAGTGCCGCAAGGAAGCCTCTGCCGGGAAGAGACGTCGAATCCGGAATGGCTGTAAGGGAATCCACTGAATTCTGACGACACGCCGGCAAGAGCAGTCCAGAGGGGACCGTTGCGAGCAGGCGAAATAACGCCAGCATTAAGTCAAATCCCGCGCGCACAAGGATCTAGGACGCGCGACGCGATAGCAATTCGCGAGGATTCGTGGAAGCTCGCGAGATGGCCCGCGACCAATAAAGGCCGATAAGGCTTATCACGTGGGCCCACGGTCGCCTGCGCGCCCCTGAAGGGACTTCGGGCCCGGCACTTGTGCTGTGGACTCACGAGGCATACGACGTGCGAGAGGACGCAGGATGTTAATAGAACAAGGGAGTGCCGAGAAGATTCCGTAGTGAGACGAACCCAACTTATTGTAAAGCCGCCGGTTTCCGA
>NW_017256963.1:0-579 GCF_001594055.1 Mycetomoellerius zeteki | reverse complement strand
AGCGTTCAAAGTCCAGCCGCGTGTATTATATATCGGTTGCGTTAATCTTTGTGTAACGATCAACGTCCAGCCGCGTGTATTATATATCGTTTTGCGTTAATATATGTAGCGTTAATGATTTACTCTTTTATAATTGCCTCATTACACGTCCGTGTACATGTCCGTTACTATTTGCTTAAATAAATGTTCACTGCGGAATTACCTGCACGCGTAATATTATTGTAAGTGCCTTCCTTCTCCGATACGAACCTCTCGCGTTTCCGACCGCAATAACCGACAAGCTACGTACAAGCAACGGGAGTTAGGTTGTTTCATGTTGTTCTCGAAATATGCAACTTAGGAATTTGTTGCTTGCAAAATAAGTATAAATAATTACGAAAAACCTCAGCGTACTGGCGGAACAAGAGTAAAGTAGTTCCGCAAGTACGCTGAGGTTTTACGTGGTTATTTGTACTTATTTTGCAAGCAACGAAGTGAAGAAGGCCAAGGAGAGATAAAAAGAGGAGCGCGCGAGAAATAGGGAGATATACCGAGGAGTAAAGACGTATAGTAAAAGTGTAGAATCAATTTAATGTTAAA
>NW_017256962.1:0-1037 GCF_001594055.1 Mycetomoellerius zeteki | reverse complement strand
GCATCGATTTAAGAATCGGCATCACTAGCCGTGAAGACGTCGTTTATCGTATGTGGGAGGATGGTCCAATGTACCTCGAACAATTATTCGGGTTAGAACCGTACGAGGTGGATCCTAAACTCGAAAATTGTGATTTGTATGTACTCTATTATATGAACTTCCCATTTTTTAAACTTATATAAATACTAACGCAATATTTTTTTTACAGAAGCGACTAAAGGAAAAAAACCAAAAATCTTTTTATTTTGATGTCTCCACGCCATATATCCTGTAACAATGTATTATATATTTTTAAAAATACATTTATATAAAATGATACTACTTATAAAAAATTATCCGCGTTCCGCTCGTTGTCAACCATGAGGTACTGTGTAAAAACAAAAAAGTAAAAAAATGATCTTAATAAAATATATGCAATTAACAAAAAAATCTATTGCATTTTTTATTAAAGTAAACACTACCTACACGAAGAGAGAACGAGAGCGAGCGAATGGCGCGAAACCGAGTCGTCGCGCGGGGAACGACGAGGACGGTGTGAAAAAGAGCACGAGCGATCGCGTGCGAAAGAGAGGCGCGGAAACCGAGTCGTCGCTCGGGGAACGACGAGGACGGTGTGAAAAAGAGCACGAGCGATCGCGTGCGAAAGAGAGGCGCGGAAACCGAGTCGTCGCTCGGGGAACGACGAGGATGGTGCGAAAGAATCACGAATACGTATTAGGACTAATCACGAATATATTAACATACATGTTTTTTTATTTGCAATACATGTTTAGAGCGATACATATTACTAATACATTGTTTTTTTTAGTGAACGTATTAAAATGTTGAATTAGGTGGTTCGCGCGGGAACACTCATATTGGAAAAAAAAATGCCGAATCAAGCGGTTTTTTCGCAAAAAAAGAGAGCGATCGTGCGAGAGACCGGGCGCGAGCGAAAGAGAGAGCGGGAGCGAGCGTTCGCGCGGGAACCGAGTCGACGCGCGGGAAAGTCGCGGAGCATTCCTCGATCGCGCCTGCCCTCGATCGCGTCGGACCGC
>NW_017256961.1:0-475 GCF_001594055.1 Mycetomoellerius zeteki | reverse complement strand
AAATTCGCGAAATTCGCTCTTTTTTTTACTCGCAAGGTGGCCTAACCCCTTAACATCACCACTTTATCCCTATTGGACATTGGCGAATGCAATATGGACAATGTCAGGCCTAAGGAAGAAGAAGTGTACGTGCAGCTGATGCAACTAATTGATTACGATCGAACCATTGTTACTCAGTGCAAGGTAGAAATAGATCGGACCATCTATTACTGCGGCATGAGTTCACACATTTCAGCAGTTCATAACGGACGAAGAGAGTACCTGCAGGAGGTGGGGGAACAAGGATGTAGAAGACTCCACGAAACTGGGGCCATTAGAATCGCCAACGCAGAAATCGACCGCATTCAACTCAATACCACAAATTTAAAGAGTATCACCTTGGCAGGATCTATATCAGTAAACGGTAGATGCGCCAGATCCCAGTACACCGACGGCTATGGTACGTGGGAAAATGTACTGGTACAAGCAACTGTTA
>NW_017256960.1:0-648 GCF_001594055.1 Mycetomoellerius zeteki | reverse complement strand
GCATATAACGGCAGATTTTATAGTAAAGTTACCATTGGCTCAAGGATACGATGCAATTCTGGTGGTAGTAGATAGATTGACAAAGATGGCTCACTTTGTTGCCACAACAGAGAAGACATCGGCAGTAGGGTTGGCACGGCTGTTTAGGGACCATGTGTGGAAGTTACATGGGTTGCCTGAAAGCATTATCTCAGACAGAGGACCGCAATTCGCAGCTGGTCTAATGAAAGAGTTAAATGAGATGTTGGGAATCCAGACAAAGCTATCAACGGCGTTTCACCCGCAAACTGATGGACAGACAGAAAGAATGAATCAGGAGTTGGAACAATACCTGAGGATGTTCATCGATCACAGGCAGGAACAATGGCCGGAGTGGCTGGGGACTGCAGAATTCGCCTACAATAATAAGGTGCAGACATCGACCAAGGTGTCTCCCTTTAAGGCAAATTATGGGCAGGAACCAAGAATGGGTTTCGAGTTAAGAAAGAAAGGGAAGCATGAGGGAGCGGAGAAGTTTGTGGAGAAAATGAAGGAGATACAGGAGGAAGCAAAGGCGGCTCTAAGAAAGTCGCAGGAGGATATGAAGCGGTATGCGGATGAGAGAAGAGGAGAGACAGAAGAATACAGAGTAGGGGACTTGGTGCTGTT
>NW_017256959.1:0-1132 GCF_001594055.1 Mycetomoellerius zeteki | reverse complement strand
TCTTTGTCACAATACCTTTGGTCATTATCATAACATTGGCATGAAATTTGGCTACGATCTTCTTAATCTGAAAGAAAAGGGCCAGGTCACTATTGTCGAACCGATGAAAATTATAGCCAGCAATATCTGATACGTGTAAAGGTTTTACAAACAGAACAGAAACAGTAATTCCAGATGTCACTTCTACAGAACATGTAGATATCGCACATAGATTTTTTGCACGTGTCAAAGAGAAGTATGACGAAGCAGCAAGATTTACTGAATCTGTTGTCCTTGTTATCGACGATATAAATCATCTCCTTGATCTCGGTTTTAGTACACGATACTGTGTATTTTATAAGATACTTAAGATCGTTTATATCATTGTCTCCCTTGTCGCAGCTTTGTATTCTCGCACATGCGTATCAAGAAAATCTACAGACTTCGAATGCAGATACGATTGCTAATGCCTTAAAATACATGTCACATCTGTGTGTCGCGACACAACCATTCAGGACAGGACATTCTAGTGACGCATCCGGTAAACTAACTGTTTACTGGAAGACAGATTCCGTTAGATCTAAATATCATTGGTTAGAGAAAACAACGCATCTGTTTGAATTGTTGGATTGGCAAGTAAAGATTTGTGCACCTGGTACGACGTCTGTCCTATCATAAATAATAACTTGACATTGCTATAGCTATTTCTTGATTTTTATGTACTTCTGATATTGTTACTTACTGATATTTATTAATGTGTTGTTTATATATAGAAGTAGTAAAAAAAAATACATTAGGTATCTAATTTGAAATGTATTTTCTACGTTAATTTATAACATGCATCTTATTCTCTATTTCTTGTAAAAAAATATTTTCGGTTACAAGTTGTCCTATTGTTCTAAATAAAAATTTATTATATTAAATGGAATGAAAAATTGTATAATTTTAATGGAATTATATACTTAATTTTTACATGAAATATAAGATATCCTGTAAACTATTAATATTTTACTATAATATTTTTATATTATAAAATCATTAAAGGAAAAATTTATGAAAAAGGTTGTATAATTTTATTATAAAAATTGAGATATCTCATTTTCTTTGTCCTTTTTTAAAGAGATACTCTTATCTACCACTTAAAAGGCTTCAA
>NW_017256958.1:38271-46900 GCF_001594055.1 Mycetomoellerius zeteki | reverse complement strand
AAACAAATGCACATCAACGTGCAGGAATAGGCGCGTGATGTGCATTTGTTTAATCTTCGTCGCGGTTTCTCAACGGTTTCTGGCTATCGAAACGTGCGTGTTAAAGGTCTTGTGCGAGATTATAGAGTAATAGAGTTTTGGTGATCGATATTGTGTGAAAACAGAAAGTGCTATTTGCATAATAGTGACAGTGCTACGTGAGATAGTGTCATGAAACTAAATGTAAAAGTATAATACAATATGTGATAATGCTGTGAGTGTACTAGTGCTTATTAGTGGAACAAAATATGATACTGTGCGTGTAAATATTATTTCTTATTTATTATAATGTAATCTCGTTACAGAATTTATATAGAGATGAATAGGTACGTGCAATCGTTTGACAAAGTATGGGAAGAAATATTTTTTGTATCTATTAATAATAAAACCACCTGTCTTCTGTGTGGTTATCAACCCTCTGTTGTTAAAAAGTATGTTCTTCATAGACATTACAATATTAAACATTCAAATGAATATAGCACGAAATATATGGGCCAGGAGAAACATGATTTAATTCAGGGATTAAAGCTAGTTTATCAAGAAGGTTCCATTTATGATATCGAAGGCTGTAGTTCGAGTTCTGATACTACATCTTCAATAAAAGCCCTTACGGCATCTTATGCTATATCTAATTTGATTGGCAAACATTCTAAACCGTTTACGGAAGGTAAATTCGTAAAGGAATGCATCGTTGCAGCGGTACAGTCTTTCGGAGATTTATTGACTCTTCAGGAAGCTGCTAGCATTCCATTAAGTGCCAAAGCTGTTAAATCTCGAATAAATGATATTGCTCTTTGCTTGGAAGAAAAATTAAAATCTTTATTACAATCTTGTTCCTTTTTTTCGTTATGTTTCGATGAAAGCACCGATAATCGACATATGAGTCAATTGAGCATTTTTGTTCGAATCGTGCAAAATGATTTTTCATATGTCGAGGAGCTTCTAGATTTTGTCCCATTGCATAAAACAACAACAGGTGTTGATATTTTTAAAGCCGTGAACCAAACTCTTGAGAAATTTGACACTGATTTTTCAAGGTGTTCGGCAATCGTAACTGACGGCGCGAAAGCAATGACAGGATCGAAAATTGGATTTGTTGGTCAAATAAAGCAGCGAGATTTAAAGTTTCCTATTATACATTGCATTATTCATCAGGAAGCGTTATGTGGGAAAGTTGTTAAACTGTGTAGTGCAATGCAAACCGTCACCAAAATTATTAATATGATTAAAGGTGGTCATAAATTTCTTTCACATAGGAAGTTTCAACAATTTCTCGAAGAGCATAACGCAGTTTATACAGATGTGCCTCTGTATTGCGATGTTCGGTGGCTTAGTGCAGGAAAATGTCTAGAAACATTTTTTACAATAAGAAAAGAGATCTTTCTTTTCTTGCAAGATAATTTCGATGTAAAATATGATGAATTCAAATCTTTTTTTCAAGATTTAGACTCTGTCTGCGAGCTTGCTCTCTTAACTGATTTAACAAATCACTTAAATAATTTAAATCTAAAGCTGCAAAAAACTGACCAAACTATTTCACAATTAGTTTCTCACATCGATTCATTTAAAAGAAAATTAAAATTATTTAAAAATCAAATCGAAAATAATATATTTCATTTTTATCCATCTTGCCAAATTATCTTCGAAGAACATGGCACAAATTGTAACTTCCAAAAACATTTATTTTTAATAGAATCCCTGATAAACCAATTTGATAAGCGTTTCAAAGATTTTGATATCCTTAGGAAAGATTTAATTCTTTTTGAAAATCCTCTCACTGCGCAAATCGAGGAACAAAGCCCAGATCTTCAGATAGAACTTTGCGATTTGCAATGTGATCTTTCTCTAAAAAATCGATCAGAAAAGGGAGTTAATTTTTTTAAAATTTTAAATGCATCAGATTATCCATCTCTCAGGAATTGTGGTCTTCGTATTTTCTCCATGTTTGGCTCCACATATTTATGCGAATGCTCATTTTCCAAAATGAAATTGATCAAAAATGATAAACGTTCTTCTTTAAGCGATGCATCATTATCCTCGTTGATGCGAATTACTTCTTTCAAAATCTCTGTGGATGTACCGTCTTTAGTGGAATCATGCAAACGACCCAGAAAATCGAATTAATATTTCTATGCAAATTGGTTGTATCAATTTCTTTTGATTCCTGTTTATTTTTATATGTATATTTCATTATACAAAATTTTGCCTTCCTGCCGAGCCATTTCATTATCTTTTTCAGTGGAATAGGCCTACTGGGGAAACCACTTTAAAAAAAACGCGTCAACAATAGTACCTCACGGGTGATGTGGAAAACTATTGTAAAGAACTCTAATTATATTATACACATTATATATTATTGCTACAATTATATTATTATATATAGAGCATATTAATACATTAATAATAGAAAATTTAGTACTTGATTTTTTGAAAAAATAAAAATTATTTAGCAAGAAAGATTCTTCAATGACGGAAGATACGACCCTAGCACGTTTAAGATATAGGGACGCTCCTGAGCCAGAGCGTCACGTGAGCGGTCGACGGCTCGGCCGCTGAGACTCGAGTGGTAGTGGGGGTCGCTCGCCGGAATCAGCCCGAAATGTGCATCTAGTTCCGAGCACTGATTTAAAACACGATTTTGAACACAACGCACTTTCGAACTGAAATGTGGGAGTTTAATTTAAAAAAAATAAAAAACATTCTTTGACCTTGAAATGACCTTCAAATTTGTTCCAAGGTCAAAGACAAGGTCATCGTTGGTCGACCCCTTTTGACCCCTGTAACTTTTGTCTGGGATATGTTTCGCGCTTCCGCATACCTAAAATTTATCAACGTTTCATTGGTTTGACCTTGGAATGAATGTTAGAGGACATTTTGGCCCTCGCATGACCACATATCTGAACGTGAAATTTTCCGCTCTTTTCATTTCCGAAGAAAGAAATTGGGATTTCCATTTAAAAATCTCGATTTGACCTTGAAATGACCTTTAAACTTGACCCCAAGGTCAAGGACAAGATCACCATTGGTTGATCCCTCTTGATCCCTGTAACTTTTGTCTGAAACATTTTTTCGATAAACGCCTTCTTTCTGAGATAATCGGGTGGAAGTTTTAAAATGGGACACCCTGTATATCTTAAAAATTATATATTTAAAAAATCTAAATACACATACATGTAAAAAATTATACAAATTTTATTTAAGACATCTTTTCATATATCTTATTGTTCCGACAACAATTACTTTCGCATATTAGCATGGATAGCGTATATAAGGAAGCGTAAATAATTAATTCTCGAAAATGATATATCGTATTGTAACTTTATTACACATGGTTGAATTTGTAAAAAAATAATCTTTAATTTGGTAAAAAAAAAATTAAAAATTAATGAAAATTACGAGTGGTGGGGGTATTTTGTTAAAGAAAAAATTTTTTTTCTTTTATAACTTTAAAGTACTCTTGAAATCGTACAACTTTTATTAAAAAAATTTTTTTCTATCTTTTATACTTCCGACGATATTCGCCTCGAAAGAAAAATCCCGTTTTTTTTCAAAGGGGTGTTTCACCCTTTAAACATGAGTTAGCACACGTATAAAAAAATACGTGTCTCTTATATTTTCGCGTTTTACAATATATTTCATGGAGAATCAAATCGGTTCCGGACAGTTGTGAAACTTCCTTGTAAGTTCTTATTTTTTATTATAATAAAAAAATTTATTACCTGGCGATTTTTAATGAATAAAATACAGTCTTTGTGGAAAAGTTTCTAAAGATCACTATATCTATCAACACGAAATAGCCAGGGATTTTCGAATATGACAGGTAGCAACATATAGACAAAAACATAAATGTTTCTCTGTGCAGACTTAATAAAATACATCACCTCAGAATTACTATCCTGATTACGCAAATAACCCATTTGACTAACATCAGTAATTAATTTTTTGCAGGTGGTTGTGCGGCATTTGGACATACCTGTTATGGTGGTTATGGTAAAAGATTTGATTCGACTGTGGAACGTAACAGTTTAAAAGACAGTATCATCCGGAATATTCAAGAATCTAAAGTACCATTGCCGAATGTCGAATTATTTTACGTTTTTTCGAACGACGAATTTCGGGAACGATCTGGTCAGTCTTTTATGAAGACTCACAGAGACACTCAACGAGTCAATGTTCATCCTCTGTCGTTTTTAGTAGATCAATGGGTACGTACTTCTAGGATTGATTTATGGAATATAATAGCTGGTCTAAATAGGAAATAAGAAAGTTCTTTAAAACACATCACTCCTTACGACCGAAAAATAAAAGATAAAATTGCTGTATCAATAGAAATTACTCTGCGCTAGTTACAAGTTATGAAACATTACAGATAAAGAAGGATACTTTAGTTATATTTAAACGACAATGGAAAAGACAACAAGGACAAGGGTATCTAATAAGGTTTGCATACTGTATTTTTCAGATAGCGTTGCATCGTCGCCGACATCGTACAGATATGGACATCACCAATAAGTAAAAGGAGATGAATTACCGTGTACCAAAACTAAGCAGATTCGTAAATATGCATCCATATCCGAAAGAAAATATCGATATTATGATTTTAATTTAGTTACGTATATCATAACTGAAAGAAATTATTTATATTAAGATTTCAATTTTTTATACGATTATTCGTAAATTTACAAATACTCACTATTTAATTTGATATCTTCGTTTTCAATTTTTTCCGCAATAGTGCGACAATCACGTTTCGGATTTTATTATAGATTTATATAATTTATTATAGCAACATTAAACAAATAGTTTTAAAACTGTTATAGATATCTCTTAAGTTACTTTATGCCGCTCCCATATTTTAAAAGTGATGCAACTAAAAACGTGGTTTTCGAGTTATTACTATGAATGAATTCAATTAATATTACTCTATCAATAATAAAAAATGAACTTATCGGTGAATCTTTACATTAGGGGACATCTCTTCGATGACCTTAACATATGTTATAAAGGTGAAAATACTGATTAACTTTTCCTTATACATTAATCGGCGGTCCCTTATAGTTTCTAAAATATTTAGATCTTCGCCTTACTAAATGATTCCCTCCTGTCAAGGGAAATGAAAGTCGGACGCCTCTAAAGCAGGGAGAGAGGTGGAATGAAACTCGCTTCGTGTGGAAGTCGCGCGCCCCTAAGCAAGGGAGGAGGTAGGGTGGAAGCCGCTTCGCATGGAAGAAGCGCGCTCCTAAGTAGGAGAGAGGGAGGTGGGATAAGAATCGCTTCGTGTGGAGTCGCACGCCCCTAAGCAGGGGGGAGGTGGAGTGAAAGTCGCTTCGCGTGGAAAGTTGTGCGATGTACAGAAAATAATGAAATTTTGAAAATGAGTTTTATGTAAATATATCTCGAAAACTACAAGAAACCGCCGATTAATTTATAAGGAAGAGTTGATTAGTACCCTCACCTCTATAACATACATCAACATTAAGGTCATCGAAGAGGTGTCTCCTAATGTAAAGGAATACCAACTTATCTTCACAAAATGGTGTAAGAATTATCCCAACTTAAAAGAGATGGGTTAAAAAAAACCATTAAAACCATTGTCACAACTCAAAATTGATGGTTTTTTAAAATTGTGAAATGAAAATGTGAAAAGAAGAAGAAAACAAAAATTCCATTCAATCATGTTAAATCCCAAAATTGTCTGTTTTACCGGTTTAATAGGACTTACATACGATTTTATGCGTCATCAACACATCATTATATATTACTACGTCAATACTCTGTACGCGCATACACTCGTCAACAAAATTATTGCATAGGTAAATTTATATCAAAATTTCTCATAAATTCAAATAAGCGTAACTCCGCGAAAAATGGTCATACTCGTATTTAAAAGTCTTTTTTTTTCAATTTCAAGAACAAAGTCTGTATTTTACGAAGCTTTCAATGGATCTATCCTTACTCCTATCCGGTATCTTTTAAAAAATAAGGACATGTTTTTTTTTTAAGAAATTTGCATAGTTTGACACACTCTACGGAATAGAGTAAATTTTTTTCGTGAGTGTCATGATAACCATCGTAAAGTATGGACTTTTCTCTTACAAATTAAATAAATTAAGCTATGTACGATTTTTTTTCGAGGAGATACTGTGTATCAAACTTACCTATGCATTTTATTCAATTACCGCCAGCATTAGCATTACCCGATGCGTATCATGGGGAGGTTGTTGGTCCGATTTTGCGCGATGTTTTACCTCGATGTTTTACCTTGATGTAAGACAATGTTCGCTCACATGCAGCCAGAATTGCAATTAACTTCCTCGAAGAAAACAACATCGAGATGCTATCACATCCACTAATCAAACCGCGGATTTGAACCTCATTGAATATGTATAGAATATGAGGGGAAGGAGACTACGAAGATTAGAGGAACCGCTAACAAATCTGCAGCAATTGGAAGCAGCATAGCATCGAATATGATAGGAAATTTTTCAGGCTTCAATTAGAGTTTGCATCAATATGCGTGCACGTTTACAAGAGGTCATTCGAAGACAAGGCGGAAATGCACAATTTTAAAGAGCAAATATATCCCTACATACCTACATCCCCCCCCATACACACACACACACACACACACACACACACACACACACACACACACACACGCACGCGCGTGTAAATTCGGACCAGCAACCTCTCCGTGGTGCGCATCGGGTAATGATAATGTTGGCGGTAATTGAATAAAATGTATAGGTTAGTTTGATACATTATGTCCCCTCGAAAAAAAATCGTACAGAGTTTAATTTTTTTTAATTTGTAAAAAAAACCATACTTTACGATGGTTATCATGATATTTACGAAAAAAGTTTACTCCACTCTGTAGAGTGTATCAAACGAGGGGGTAACCACTTAATGTAATCGTGGAACAGAGTCCTCGAAATCATTATAAAATTTATATGAAACCTATGTATAATCCGATAATTACATATGCAATGCGAGAAATTATTGGGTGCATTCAGTACCACGACCGCTCAATGACAGCGCTCTATGAATAAAAAAGGGATTAATCTATGATTAATATGTTTATTTGTTATAATTAGTAATGTAAAATAACTTGTCTATTATCGATAATCTTTAATATCATATTCTTTACTTATTTATTACTGTTTATTATTTCTCTAATGCCGTGTTTGGGCCGTAAGATTATGTAGCACTCAATGAGCGGTGGTAATTAAAAGTCGCTTCACCGCTCACTGACCTTATGGTACATAACCTTACGGCCCAAACACGGCATTAGAGAAACAATAAACAGTAATAAATAAGTAAGGAATATGATAAAAATCAATAAAAAAAATCATAAAAATGAAAAGTTCAGGCCATGTTCAAAAAAAGCTCCTCAAAAATTTAAAACTTTAAAAATTTAAATGATCATCTAAAATAATATATTACCGTGAAAAGTAACTGATATATTATTAAAATAAAGGTGCCAGTTCAAAATGAACATACATAAAGTGTATATTATCTAAATTTAATAATATATTACCATGAAAAATAATTGATATGTTTGTACAATGAAAAATAATTGCTTGTAATTCCAGAGTACCAATTTGTTAATGACTCGGAAAAAGAACATGGCGGCCTAATCTCTAAAAACTTTGATGAGTTTCTCAGTGTCCATTTAGAAATAATGTCTTTTACAGAGTAATTGTTACAACATTTGAAGTACAAAAAGTATTACATTAGAACCGTATTTTCAAAAATTCTATAACGAAGTGAATATATATTACGTCATATAATCAGTACTCGTTAACTGTATAGCTTCTTTGTACTTGACCTGAGAACTTCTTATTTATGAATTTTGGATTTAATTAGTATTTATTCGTTTCAGGTAATAAGGCAACGTTTTTTTTTATCAATAAATTACTCGCTGAAAATACAGCATAACAAATTCAAAATCCGAAGTTGATATAAAAATACGAAATTTTACTAAAGAAAGATGAGAGGCTTTTAATCTAAACAATTTTCATAATTCTTTTATTTCAATTATTTATTTCCATCCTTCGAAAGTTTTTTGAGAGCAGGCCGCCATGTTCTTTTTCCGAGTCATTAACAGTCATTGGTACTTTGGAATTACAAGCAATTATTTTTCATTGTACGGGCTAGTATAAATTTTCTTTGTCTCTTCGATTTTAACACGATCTTTGACATACAGATTTTTTTTTTCGTGATAATTTTCTCTTTGAAATATCATAAAGTTCTTCAATAATAAATTTTTATTATTCATAGTAATATATCTCGATATAATGAATAGATTTTTTTGACAAATTACATTTCACTTTAGAAAAAAATCATGTTTTGACAACATATATACCATATTTTTCAGTAAACTAAAGCGTACTACATCTGGTGCAAACTACATCTGATGTAAAAAATTTTTTGATATATAACTAATAACGGGGAAGCTGCAATAAGTTTTCAAATAGAAGAATGTGTTTTCTGCCAAAGAAACCATCATCTGTATCTATCGTATCAAAGATTTCACATAATCGTAGATTGATAAACATAAGTGTCACATTCGAAATCATGGATACTTCAT
>NW_017256958.1:37277-38152 GCF_001594055.1 Mycetomoellerius zeteki | reverse complement strand
AAGCCATCGATATTGAATGCCGCGATATCCGTGGAAGCAGATATGGCAGTCGCTTTTTTCAAATGTATTCAGATCCAATGTTTAATCGTTTTAATAAGAAAACTTTTCCATGTACCACCCTCGCCACTTACGTACAGTCGCAGAATCTGATTTTTATTTTGTAAAACTTGGCATACTCGATCGAAGATTCTTTTCTGGTCTTCTTCCAATCGCGACATGATTTGCGATAAGTCAATTGGTGCGTCAATCTTACAAAAATTTTCCTGATCTTTCATCGCGTTGTCAGCTTCTATCGGATTGCAATCTAGTCCATCATCATCGGATTTGTCTCTGTCTGCTGTTTTCAGATCATTTTCGCGCTTTTCGATTAATTCAGCAACGTTCTCAAAAGCTTTCTGTATTTCTTCGAGCCTTTCGTGATATTTCATTGCCTTCGTCAAAGCAGACGCTGAATTCTTAAAGGCATCCGTGTAAGTTTCGTATGCACCTTTGAGTTCACTCAAATCTCTCCATGGTTTAAACAGAAGAAGCAGTGAGTAAAAGTATTTTTTGGGTTCAGTTATTACATTAAATCGATAATGGTTAATTAAACAATACTTTTTTCATTTTTTTAAACACAATCCCGATGCAATAAGTTTGTAACATTCGACTTCGTCATTTTTTGGCACCTGTTTCGTAATTTCCCAGATTCTGAGAAAATCGTACAAATTTAATGATTCTAATTCCTTAGGTCTGCTTGGATAATAATCATCGATGAGCGACGGACAATAAATATTCATAGAATTTTCATCGAGAGCTTTAATTTCATTGAATGTTTTAACTTTTCTGTTTCTCATCTCATTAACGTCAATCCATTTGACAATGGTATCACTGTC
>NW_017256958.1:26418-36507 GCF_001594055.1 Mycetomoellerius zeteki | reverse complement strand
TAGCCATGAGGTTCAATTTCTGCTCGGGTATATGCTCTTCTATTAAGCTTTGTAATATCGTGAGGAATTAGATGTTTAATTGTAAATCTAATTCTAAGAATCTAACTCTATGTCATTTCTTCGTGTAATCTACTAGTTTGTAGCCTATAATTTTGTAAGTACAGTTTACAGAATTTTTATATCAAGTAAATGTTTTCATGATTTGACAGTAGTTAAAACGTCGTATTGGACTAGGAAATAGTAAAGAAGATTTGAATTTCAATCCAAAACGTTTTTCGTTCTCAGCAAATTCCATACTATGGACTAGTATTAATGCATACATATACTTTCATTCTGAAAAAGGATTTCTAAATCTATAAAAGTAATATATGCGACATTATTTTACCAAAATTATTGCGTTTAATTAGTAAAACAGACGACTTTGGGATCCCATTAAGAATTTTGTTTGATATTATTTGATTAATCAATAATTATAAGTTAAATTGGAAATTAGCTTTTTTCCTTTTTCTGGAAAATTGTTATTAATGTATATCACTTTTGAAGTAAGAGAACAATAACATCTTTATGTACTTGCTATTTAAGTATAATTTAAATATTCGACATATATTTCAATGGCTTTTACAAATTAGAACAAAATTATTATCATTCTACAGACTACATTCGATTAAACGTTAACGTGCAGTTTCTCTTGAAATTTTTCTTTGAGACGACGTTATTTTCAGTAGATAAGCGCGAATGCTGCATGAAATTCGTCAATTACGTTCGCCATATTGTGTGATAGCAATGTACTCCTCGTTTCATTGTCCGCTTGCGAAAAATCAATGACCTCTTGTAATCGCAGATAATATTAAATTGTGAAAATTTGTGGAATGTATATGATAACCTATCGCATTTGGCGTTAGAATTCATTTTTGCGAAATAAATGTCCGCAGGTTAGAATTCATCGTATTATTCAATTATTAATAATTATATTGAGATAACCGAACCCTATATGCCCCTAATAAGCTTCACAATTTTTTCTAATTTTTTGCTGATTTCAAAATTGAAAATTAGCGATAACATTCAAAAGAGGAACATTTCTGAATGTTAATAAAAATATGAGACATATTCAAATATTTATATAAAGTGCAATAAATATTAAAAAAAGGGTAAATATTTACAAAAGGTCAGCGCCTTCAAAAATCAATGATTTTAACATGTGTTGTTAAGATCATCATCCGAACTGACTTCCAATAGGTTTTAGCCGTCGCTAATCTTGTTATTCGTTAAAAAGATATTAACAAAAAAGTTTACAAAATAATATCTATTACAATATTAAGAACTATCCCACACCTTCCCGTCCTTGTGTAATGACTTTCTAATGCAAAGCGAGGTTCACACACACCCCGCTCTCTGTTTAGAGACATTCGACTTTCCATAAACAGCGAAGTCTACATGACATCGTCCTCCTGTTTATAAAAAGTCGTTACACTCTGTAAGAAAGGGGCAGGAGGGGGGGGGGTAGACCTTGCTTCGCGTAGAAAATCGAATGCACTTGGGCAGAAGGTGGGAGGTGGGGTAGACTTCTCTTTGCGTGGAAAGTCATTATGTAAAAAGAGGAGAGTTTGCGATAGTTTAACATTGTATGTAGTAAAAATAAGACGTCATTTTTTTAAACCTTTTTGTTACTATCTTATTCTTAATGAATACGAAAGATGACTGAAATCTGTTGGAGGTCACTCAGGGCGACGATCTTGACAACATACGTTCAAGGTCATTGATTTTTTAACTCCCTTACGAAAATGAACTATTGGAATACCAATAATCACTATTGGATTTTAATAGTGATTATTCGCTCTTTAGTAGTGATTATTTATTATCCAATAATCGAATTATTCACAATAATCACTCCTCAATTTTGACGGAGTGATTATTGATTACACTAGTCGGATCATTTGCAATAATCATTTTCCAATAGTGACGGAGTAATTATTGATTCCACTAATCTGATTATGTGCAATAATAATTTTCTAATAGTTTTTGACGGAGTGATTATTTATTATCTAATCAGATTATCCGTAGTGATCACTATTTTAGTAGTTACATATACAAGGTGTCCCAGCAACTCTGTTACAAGGCAATATCTCCTTTAAGATACGCGAAAATGCCTAAGGAAGAAGTTGTTTGGTTCGAAGGGACACATTATGATAGGAATTATTTCTTTCTCAAAGTCATATTTTTAGAGTCTTCAAGGTCATCGATATTTTTTTAAATGGGACTACATATTTTTATCTACATACATTTATATGTTATAGCGTAATAGCTGAGGTCGAGACGAATCCAATGGCCTATAATACCATAACCTTCACGTCATCTTGAGTATGAAAAATTCAGAAATTTTGAAGAATGGGTGCGAATAATGAAATAAGTACAATAGAAAGTTTGGTATAGGAAAATTTATTGTAATAAGTGTTACTATTTCATGAAGTAACTGCGTGTTCCGTACACTTGCACATGTTTTCGAATACTTGCGGAAAGGTTTTCAAGAATAAATAGAGTTTCTTATTTGTGCTTCTTATTTGTGCAAAGAGAGAATAATATATTTTCAATTACACAACGAATGAGGGAATTACAATTGATTGTGGGCTCGTTATTTAGTCACTCTATCTAATTGAAAGATATCGTTACTTGAACAAAAAAAAGTACCAACTTTGAATCTTAAAGAAAACGAAACTAGTGAATCTAACATTTAACGACAAACTGCGAAAAGCGACGACCAAGTACATCAAAACGAGCACCGCGATCCCTAGAACAGAATGCCGCATCTAAACTAAAGAAAATCGAGCGATCGAAAGCGTAATTATAAAGTTAAGATGTTGAACTATTGTAAATTCATTTAAATGAATTAATTTCAGAAATGATAATTGCGTGCCGATATGGTTGTCGGACTTTCAACGCAATCAAATTTGAAAATATTAATAATCCCCCCAAATTCCCCAACTTAAAAACTGTAATAAAACTTATTGCGAAAAATAATGCCTCGGCCGGGAGTCGAACCCGGATCTCTTGCATTCCGTGCGAGCGTCCTAAGCCTTTAGACTACCGAGACCTTAGCATTATTCTTCGCAATAATTGGCATATATAGAGAGTTACGCATTTTCTCAGCGCGCGTGTATAAACAATAAGATTGAAAGACCGCTAATGTTAAACATAATAATTTTAAATTAAGAAGCGCCATAACGGTCAGAACGTTAAGATGTTGAACTATTGTAAATTCATTTAAATTTAATTTAAAACTATTATGTTTAACATTAGCGGTCTTTCAATCTTATTATCGTAATTATAAAATTATCGTTATAGAATATTTTCGAACTTTCTAGAACATTCTAGAAAATTTGCGACTAAACAAAGGAAGAAACACCCCCTTTGCCGCGAGGGGTCATAAAACAATAATATATAAGCGAAGGGTTCACAGATTCATCATCCTCACTTTTCCATATCCTCTCGCTAGAAACGGTAAGAATACCAGCGCTTACACTAAGCGCAAGCAACCTCCTTCTTTCCACTAACGGGCTCCGACTTCAACGTGCGTCTCCCCAGGCAACAAGAAGTCTTCCTCCTCACCTCCAATCTTGACGTGCGCCTTTTAATTGAGCGCCGAAAGACTAGAAAAATCTCACGGAACTCAAACGAGCGCCTTCCATGGCGTCGAGGCCTCCGCACTCCCCTCAATATTGAAACAATTTCGCATATTCGTAGATGCCGAAGGGTAAGCGCCCCAGGGGAAAGCGAGGAGGGTGGCGCGTCCACCTCCGTGTACTGAGAAAATCGCTCTATGCTAATGGAGAATTCGACTCCGCAAAACACTGGGGGATACTGCGCGATATAAAGACCCAAGAAGAAACGGAAGACCCCGCGAGGTCCACTGTCCAAGGGACAACCGTAGGGAACGACGAACACACCGGTCGAGGAACCAATCAGGGGACCGCCGCCCAGTCGATCCCCCCCTCACGTGGCCCCAGAGAGGAAGCCCACTAGGCCCCAATTAATCACTTCCGTAAAGAGAAACCCATGTATAGTTTCTAATCAAAGGTGTAGCATAAATATAAAAATAGTTAAAACATATCACACATCTGTGATATTATTTCCCCTTCCTGTGCCTTTCTATAAAGAGAAGATAGAGCGTAGATAGGGAGAATTATGTGATGATAAGTTTAAGCGAGAGATCTAGTTATCTCAACATTCGCTGAGCACCTAAAATCTGACGATTCCCCTAACTCTCTACTAAATTTTTCTCTTTAACACATAAGGTACACGAAGGCACCGCGAAATAAGCGAATTTAAAACATAAAAATAAAAGATACTCATATTAAAATCGTGCCGATAGCTAAGGCACTGGTGACAGCAGCCTGCCCACGAGCAAAAACTCTCCAAAACAAAACTCAGCTGAAGCCAAGGCTTCGCCCCACTCTGCACCCGCGCTCCGCCGAAACGTGTCACGTCTTGTGCTCGCGAAACAAACGCGAACCAGGATGTAACACTGGGGCACCTTGTATATGAATAGTTATTACTAGCTTTCAATAGTTAGAACTATTTATAATGGCTATTTAAATAAACTGCGCCTAATTATAATTCATTAAGTCTATAATCAAGAGACTATGGTATAATGCCATATCAGTGATCAAAGTATTTGCAATAATCATCATTGTAGTCAAACTATTTGTTGGACAAATTAAATTAAAATTTTTTAGATTTATGAAACTACATACGTTTATGAAACTATATATTCACGTATATTTTAACTATACATGAGCTTTTTGACAATATTTATTGATCAGATATGTCATAGTAATACAACTATGAACATTCAGGATTCGTGGAACATCGAAGGAGCGGTTCCCATACGATCGCAGAGGTCAAGTAACAATATTAGATGATGTACAGCTTTGGATGGCTAATATATGTAACTTGAGAGTCTGACTTTCATCCTTTACATTGAAAAGAGGAGAGGATATTTTTTTGGCAACGATAATTTACGTAATCTTGAGTACTACGTTGGACGGGCTGTATTCGATTACGCGGTCGTGTATGATAAGACAGTAAGCTGTAGTATTCGCGGGTACATTTTCTTTGAATCCAAATTCTAATTACACATCCACGGTGCCACTGTTGACGGACTCGTTTTATCGCGAACAGTCAATGACTACAAGGGTATAATCTTGCAAAACGGCTTTTACCATCAATAACGTTTCACTTCTTTCGCGAAGGATTTGATGGTAAGATGTACGAAAACGTATAATATCATACAGAACAGTAATTCTGCATTTGCCTCAAAGTCTAGATTCAGATCATCAGTGTCTTTTGCAGACATGGTGTCTGTGGCTGCGGTCCACTTAACGCTACAAACTACTCTTCAAAGCGTTTGAGGGCTCAATCAGAACAAAGAATTTTACGAATTGACTAATCAAAGAATGCTTCGAAGCGTTTGTAGCGTCAAGTGGACCGCAGCCTTTTGCAGACATGGTACCTTTTGCAGACATCCCAGACAGTACACGATATCCATTGGACATTCAGACTTGGTTTTAATCTGGTCCAAACGTCCATGGACGTAGTACGAATGTTTTAAAAATGTACGTTATTCAACGTACAAAGTATGTTTACATTTGGAAATGTTTACATTTAAAAAATGTCCATTTCATGTAAAAAATTGTCTAAGCTATTCGCGTTGCTTTCGCTGACTTGACGTTAAATTTTTTTTAAAATCGCACAAGGAGTTTTATTTTTGTTACCTCCGGTAACGAATATTTACCAAATTAAAGCTTAGTTCAGACAGTACGCAGCAAGCGACAAGTCGAGCAACAATAACATTTGATAACGTCGCTTGACATCGTCGAGGATAAATGTTATATCCAATAGTATTATGGCTTACTTTTTATTAAATATAACTTTGTTAATTGCGTTTTCCTCTCGGCGTCTAACTTACATCATTAAGACAATTTAAGATTGTAGAATTGTGAAGGGTGAGATGAGATCGCCTTTATGATATTTTTACATATGGACCGCATATTACGAATACAACCGACGTTTTTACTGGATATGATAATGTGATCGAATTTTCCGATAATTTATGTAATATTGTTTGTTTTTTATATTGAAAATGACCCGATCGATGTCGAAACATTTGTATGTACGAATTTTAAATTATTAAATATTTTACATTATAATTGGTTCGTAGCCCTTCTTTTATTTAGTGATTTATTCTGATTGAGCCATATTAAGAATATTTTGAAATCTTTTGCTTCCAACGTGCAGTCAGCACGTGACCACCAGGTGTCGTGTTATCCTTGTTTATTATTCGTGAACAACAAGAATAAAACAATAACATCTGGGTGACAATCCGGACGACGATTTTGAACGCACCCCAGTCAGAGACCAGTGGGGAGAATAGAGTCTCTAGAATACCAGAGTCTGGCCTATAGTGGAGGGGATGGCTAGTAGAGATCCTCAAGTAAGAGATACGCGAAGGGATACTAAGGGCCGCTTGTTCTTTCGATAAAGTTTACCTGTTATAAGTAAATTTGGCAATCCGCGTGATGGGGTAATTTTGCTACTTATCTAACAGATAAACTTTACTAAAAGATGGAACAATCGGCCCTTAGAGAGACTAAGAGATACAACGTAAGAGATACTTGAGGGTCTCTAATGCGCTTAGTTCACACTAGACGCGATGGGCGATATCCAATGAAAGCTCTGCTTTTTCTTACGCGACGATGTAAAGCAGAGCTCTCATTGGCTATCTATATATTCTTATAACAATCATTTTGTTTGGATGGTGGTCTAAAATTTATTTAATGTATTAATTTCATCCAGTTTTAGTCCATTGCCGCGTCCTAAAATGGACGTTTTTAAGAAATCCAAATGGTTAAGCTATACAGTACTAAAAATAGTACATATAATAAATTAACATAGAGCTACAAAAAAAGATATCGTGAGTAATCAATATCCATAGAGGGCCACATTAGCAAAATGCCGTGCTATTGTTCAAATTGTATGACTAAAAATATATATTTAAAATGTTAAATAATAAAGAGCACGCTCAAAGATACACATATAAAAATTAAAATGGACAGTACACTTCCGATGACTTTGACTCTATCACACATTACGAAGGTCATCACACCGAACCTTCGGAAGGTTGTAGCTGTCACCCATCACGCGTTACGAAGCTATCCTAAAAAATTAAAATGATCCTGACTCATGTTATCAAGGTCACGACCCTGAGTGACCATCGGACACTTTTAGCAGGCGACTGCTGCCCATTAAGAAATTATTAAAATTAAAATGCACAGTTCATCTCCGATGACCTTGACCCTCCCATACATTACGAAGGTCATCACACCGAACCTTCGGAAGGTTGTAGCTGTCACCCATCACGCGTTACGAAGCTATTATCCTAAAAAATTAAAATGACCCTGACTCATATTGTCAAGGTCACGACTCTGACAATGAGTGACCATCGGACACTTTCAGCAGGCGAGAGTGAGAGAGGACGAAAGGGGATGGGAGAGGACGAAAGAGAGTAAGATAAAGCGGAAAATAGAGGCTTGGTGCGGATGGGGGTGGGGGAGGAGGAGGGGAGGGGGTGCGAGGGGTCAAGGTTGGTGGAGATGTGAGTGAAAGGTGAGAAACAAGAGAGGTGCATGTGACTGCGGACAGAGAAGAAGAAGTTACTTCATTTTTTATGAAAATCATCACTTTTCGACAGCCTGTATGTCCAAAACGGCTTCACCGACTTTTATTTTTTTTTTGGCGCAAATTACTCGTGGCGATGCCGCCTTTCAGGGTGTGTTATGTGCTATTTAAAATTTTTTATATTTTAGTAGTTCTGTACCCCCTAAAAATGGACTTTCGTGGCTCGGGATAAGAGACTTGTAGTGTCTTTCATTTTCATTTTCATTAATCCTAAAGTAGTTAGGATAGTTGAACATGGCCGGAGACACTATCGCGTCTCCTGATAATATAATATCACATCTCATATGTATATTCATAAGAAACTTTTATTTGTACTTTTAGAAATAAAATTACCTTTGCATACTTTGTCCACGTATCTTTTAAACCTTATTACGAAAAACGTAACTCAATGTATTTGCTTAGAATAAAAAAAACATGCATACATTTATGCAAATACAAAGTCGTTATATAACGACTTTTGACGAAACAAAATTATATTGATTAAACTAATAATTCTTATTATTGAAATGAGATCACTCTGAAAACTCTTATACATTTATTAACAACATGTAACTTTTAATAATGTATCTAAAATATTTTTGGAAATTGTTTTAGTCTAAAACAAATATATATTTCTTTAAATTCAACTTGGTATAAAGGAATTCTTTTAGAAACTCATTTAAACTCATAAACTTTCCAATTAAATAATGACTTTTAAATACTAAAATAAAAAGGAATCTGTTTGAAGAGTTTTAAATTACAAATATATTGCGTTCTATTAAACTTTACATAACTTTTAATTAAAATAATCAAAAATATAATTTTAATAAACAGTACTTTTCTTATTTTTTAAATGAGAGAATATCGTTCATAGAAAATAGATGTTTTGATTCTACTAATTATTTCAATAATTGGCATTTTTCATTTTCAATTTTCATTCGTTCTCTGTGCCTCTCTTCTTTCTTTTTCATCTTTCGCTTTACTACTTCTTCTTTCCATAATAACTGTTTTTCTTTTAACTGTAATCTCTCATCTATTTTTTTTAGTTTTTCATCTTCCTTCTGATTTTTTATACCTAATACTTTTAGATGTTCCAACCACTGCTTTTCTAGTTCCAGTTTAGTCTTGGCAACATATGTTGCAGATCTAGGTCGACTTTTTTTTCTATCTTTAGAAGGTGGTATTACAGAAGGTGGTATTACAGAAAGTGGTATTACAGAAAGTGGTGTTTCAGAAGATAATGTTTCAGAAACTGATGTTTGTTTCAGAAGATGTTTCAGAAGATGTTGCAGAAGATGCCATATTTAATAACTCTTGCTGACATTCAATTATTGAAAGTTTTGTTGGTGATGATCTAGATGTAGATGATACCGCTTGTTTTCTTTTTGTTGCTGTTAATATTTGCTTATCAGATTCGACGAATGAAGATGATTGTCTTTTGCTCTCAAAAAATGAAGAATCGATTATGTGGTTGCAATTAATATTTTTCCGATGTTCAAACATTTCTTGCATTTCATTAAAATAAGCGAATGTCATTGGACTTCTTCCTGATTTAGACATTCTTTATATTTCTTTAACAGTACATTAAATTTCCATCTGGTCTGATCAGAAGTCACCTGAAAAATATTCATTAGTTAAATTTTATACCATATCGAGGATTTCAGATTCATTAACTTATAAAAAGTAATTATACTTACCTCATATCCTAATGTTTATAAATCTTTCGCAATATTCTGCCAGTAGTGTTTGTGTTTTCTAACATTTTCTTTATCAGTTGTACAGTATTATATACAGCTAATAGACCTAATATAGCATTATGGTTCCACTGGAATGCTACAATACATATATTACATGACGTATATAATCTGAATGTATACCTTATTGCTATCAATTTATGATACTTATTATAATTATAATTATTTATGAAAATATTATCTATAAAGATCAATTAATTCTAAAGATGCGAAATAATGACTGTAACTATCTTTCGAAAATATATGATATCGTAACCCCAACAATGTTATTCAAATGATTTCAATGATCACAAACAGTGTTAATAGTATGTTTTTTTTTTGACATTGTTTATCTTTTTGATTTGACTTATTGAATTTGACTTATTGTTTATCCTTTTTGACATTCAACGAACGATAAAGATAGGTAGCGTTCAGCGAAGAAAGCAGCTTTGCAACTGTTGTATGATTTTCTGCTGACCGCCACCTAGCAGTTTACGTTTTTCCAACATGTTAACTAAGCGGTCGCCATTATTTCCAGCGGACTGGAAGTACGCTTAATAAGCGCAACGTGTTGTGCTACATATAATCTTGTTAAAAATGAATGAAATAATCGAGAAATGTTATACCTATAACAATATAATATACA
>NW_017256958.1:4732-23857 GCF_001594055.1 Mycetomoellerius zeteki | reverse complement strand
GGCGACCGGGGACGACCAGCAAGGGAGGCCCGCCCGCGAGGGTTTTCGGGGTCACAAGGCGCCCCGTAGCAAGTCGCCACGCACGTCTTTGCGCGCGAAGGACCGCTAGCCCGCTAATTGGTCGCGTCAATGCGCGACGCGGCTGCGCAACCCCGTAGGGGGGAGCTCGCGAATTGATGGCGCATCGATCGCGATCCTGCTCGTCCTCTTCCGCTTCGAGCGACTCGACCGAATGCACGACCCGGCCCGGAAAAATTTGGAGAAGGACGAGCGAGAGGCCCCGAGAGAAAGGATCGTCGAAGGATCTGGCTATCGGTGAGGTTGCCCCTTGGGCGGATACCGGGTACTGTAAAGTCGCATGCAACGGGGCGGAGGATCATCCTCGCGTTCTGTTGTCGGCACGCGAATTTCGCGTTGGTGCGGTGGCCGCTATAAGCGGCGCCTTCTTTGTGTTACGGGTACGGCGTGGCCGGCGCCAAGTGTGAGAGGCTCTCGGACCCGCGTGCATGAGGCTATCGGGGATAAAGTCGAGCCACGAGGACGAGCCTCCTGGAGATCGCGACCTTGGCGAGGCGGAAGAGCTATCGCGTTAGATATCGCAAGCGCGAGCTCGGCGGTCGCGGGCATTTTCCGCGCGCGTATTACCGGTGGGTGTGTGTGCGTGGACGGGCACGCGCATGTTAGATTGGTTACCGTTACTCTGTGTCTGTCCTCAAGGTTATGAACTAGAGCGTCGCGTCGACGTGCGGGTACGCCGTCCGAGAAGAGGGCTTACTCTTAAAACTTTCCGCCGAGCCCCGCAACGGAATCTTCGGCTCAGCGGCGTGCATGAGCGTGCATGACGATTCGCGAGATCCCGACATCGAGTCGGCCTGTTTAATTTGCTTACTAAGTTAGCCGCTCGCTATCGCTCTCTCCGCGGCTATCGTGCCTGCCCGACCGCATGGCCGGATCGGTTCAATAGCGCAACTATCGTTCCGCTGCATTAGAGTCAATCTTCTCTGTCTAACGATAATCTTTTTCTTCCGCTATCTCGATGCTTTCAGTTATTGTACTGTCCTTCGCTTCTGCCTAGTAAACACGCTTATTATTTACTTAGTGGAGATAGTTGTGTTAACGCCCTGCCCTCGAAGATCCCGTCCATACTCCTGTTAACCGGGCCTTACCCGTACTCCCCCCCTCTGCCGTTAGGTAGAGCTAGCCAGCCCTCACGCGAGCGAGAAACGGCTCTCGGTTTTTGGTGATTCTTGGTGCTCCCGGAGTTTCGCGGTTTCCGTGTGGTTTGCGTTCCCGTTCGCGAAATCGACATTGCTTGGAAGCACGTCTGGCACCCAACTTTGTCGCGGCTCTCGATTCTCGCTCGACCGCGTGAGGTACCCTCTCGCAGGAGGGCCGTCGTCGGCCCTCTGATCCGATTGATCCGCCGTTCCCCGGAATGCGCTCCCGCGCGCGCTCCGTACCTAATCGACGCCGGAGAAAAGCGTGACAAATATATACTTATATACTTATATACTTATTATATATTTATATATTATTATATAAGTTATAATATGATATATAAGTTATACATATGATACAGTAGAAGAAAAGTCCGTTCAGCAGAAATCATAAGCTGTTGGCAGCGCAGCACAAAGCGCTCACTAAGTTGCTTTCTTCGCTGAATGCAGCCATAGAATGATGTTTATGTCGAGTATGTCCTCTAAAAGAAAAGCAAATATATTCATAACAAAGATAAATATACGTATGTATATGTATGTATATATATATATATATACACGATATTTACATACATAAATATTTACAATTAATTTTTTATATATATAAGAATGATTTCTAATCACTTTTTAAAAAGTCAAAGTTATTCAACTCTAAAAAATTTAAGATTAAGGGAAGATTCAGAGAGTATACTTACGTTCATCTTTTCCAACCTTGTTAAGCGGTTCACACTTATGATTCCTAAACACCTATGTATCAATAAAAATACCGTCACAATTGGCACAAATGAAATTAGAATCGAAATCCTATACAAATTAATAAGAAAAGTTAACCTCAATAAATTATATATCAAAAGTTAAAAAATCTTAATATAAAATTATTTTCTTATTTATTCTTAATATAAATTATATATTAAAAGTGCCATAATACTTGCCATTATAATTTTTTATTAACATTCGTCGACTAATTTTGTACGTTGCGTTTGGCTTAGCGTCGAGACACTACCGTGTCTCCAGATATTGAAAACAGAATAAAATGATGGAAATTGGTTTGCGGATACGTTCTAATATCATTTAATTCATCAAAATCACACTTGAACAGACTCGAAACACACTCTAACTCTCCTCCCGAGCAGAGGCGAAGTGTGTCGATTGAGTTTGAATAAAATTGTAAATGGAAAGCAACATGTGTCGATTTGTGTCAAGTGTGTCGACTCAGGGTGCGTTCCACTTAACGCCCGCAACGCTTGCAGCGCCCGCAAACCGTTCTACATAACGACTGCGATTGTTGTGGTCGCGATCAAACATCATAAATGACGTCATTAATCACGATCGAGTTCACGACGCCCATGGTTTGTAGGTGGGTCGGCCTGGTCGTTTCGTCATCTGCTATCGTTGTGCGTCATTTTACACAGACATTTTATTTTGTTTCCGGTATTATTAAGTTTTCAACATCGAAAAAATCTCTTTATATGATCCGGAAAGAGATAAATACTACTTCCCATTCGTCATCAGAACTCGATGAGTCTTCAGATTTATATTTTTTACAGCACAGTACGATTACCTCAATGGCATCCATGTTACAGACTATTCACACACAAAACTCGTTCCACTTAAGATTTCACCCGCAGAGCCTGCAAGCTAGTAGAACGGAAAATACTGTGGTCATAGTCGTGGTCGTTGCAAACTTTAAGACCCCGTGTCTCCTAAAAGGAAAGCCATACACTCACGTATACGCATGCACAAGCCAACGCGCTTTCGACAAGCTCGCATTGTAACAGATTTCAATATACAATAAATACTTCATTCCTATTTCATACACACACATATTTTGTTCTTATTGCTATCTTTTCTCTCTTCGCTATGAACTTCTTTTCGTTTTCCGACCGATCGTAATAATTCCGACGAGCTATCCCGCGCGAAAAGTCAGGTAGTTACGAGTTAACCTTTACACTGTAACGCTCGAAAAAATTACATTATTAGTAACACTCGCGCCGGTCTGACAGACCGCTATTGTGCTTCCGTGCTTATCGTACTAATTTTATAAGTTCCTTATAATAATAAAATGTATGTCTTCAACTATTATGAATACTTGTAGATAGGGAAGTGGGAGAAAAATATTTTAATATGAAAATTAGCAAAAAGATTTCATATATGAAAGAAATAAAATATATTTCAACGATAGTAAACATAGAACTTAAATTTAAATTTGAATAAAGAAGAAAATAATTTTTCTTACAAATCTTTCTTATGCAAAATATTTAAAAAAGACTCTCTGAACTTTTAAAGATATTTGGCATACTAGTCAAACAATGTATGCACACCTTTGGCGAGCACTGTAAACAATCTCACACTTCGTGCATTTATATGATGTTTTACGCTTTAATTTATAATCACATAACGTGCACATTTGTCTTTTTTCGAGGATATCAGTTCGTACATTATGGGTGCTTGTCTGTGGCTTATTTACTGATATTAACGTATCTTTTACCACATCAAGTTCTTTATAATTTTTTGGGGGCAATTGTCGAATTTTCATGCTGTTAATAAAAGAAGTTTGGGGTTAAAAAACATCTTAACCTCAAAATATAATAATAAAATGTAACCACAAATTATAAGCACACCAGTAAATAAGAATTAAAACTTGTAAATAAGACGTAGATGAAGAAATACATATATGATCAATATTGCGGAAAAGTAACGTAAATGGTATTTCCGGTCTGTGGGGCCACTATAATTTTACAACTATCCCATGTTATAGTTTTTGTTCGCAACGAAAGACAACGGAACCACTGCAATGCTTGGTGGGAACAGATAATATACGAAGGTACTATGAGTTTAAAGCGCGTCTAACAAATGTCAAAGAAATTATTGACAAGTAAAGTTTTAATAGCGGTTTGTGAGACCGACGTTACAGTTTAAAGGTTGAGACTGTAGTATCTGTATTTTAATTTTTCATTTGATACATTAGTTTTTTTTAGGAGTAATAATTTTTAACAGAAAATTGAAGCTGCCATTACTTGGATTAGAATAAGAAGACCTTCAATAAGAATATCCTCGAAGAAAAATTAAAACTACTATTAATTAGGTTGGACGCTTAAGTTTTATTCGAGAAGCACGTATTCTTAGTTTGTACTTACATGATTAGATTTCTGGGCGAAAACTTTTGTAAAAGTAGTCTTCATGTGTATCGGATAACGTGCGTTGAAATATTCGCATCTTTAAGAAATTCAAATAACTGATTAATAGTAAAAGCCTTTTCCTGAATTACCTTTAAATTCTATTTCCCTTTTGTCGCAGGATCTAACATGCTAGTAACTAAATAAATAATAAGTGTATCCCATTTATCAGTAAGTTCCTTTGATTGTTGCAACATTGGTAAGTGTTTTTTAAGGTTGTCTAGTAATTTACGTAATGACTCTGCCGATTCTTTCGTTATTGGAAATAGGTTAAATAATTCACAAACGTGATGATTAATAATTAAACGCGTATTCTGAAACCGTTGAACCAACAATTCTTAGACAATAGGGTAGTTTTCATCTGTGGTTCGTATTGAATCAATCGTTTTAACGGCAGCATCTGACATTGCGGATCTTAAATAATGGAATTTTTGGACTGCGGCTAACTTAGAATTATTGTGAACTAAAGTTAAATATGTTGAAGAACTGTTCCTACTGTTTGTAATTTCCACTGAAGGTTGGCAGAGCAATTACGGGCAGTCGCGCTAGCGTCTGATCTATATCCTCGTTACGGAGTCGCATTATTAACCTGACTGTTGGCGGAGGTACTCGACCTCTCTCTTCTAGATTGCGCAAGTTCCTGAATTTCTGGCTCGGAGAGGACCACGTCAATTTTTGTTTGTAACGTGTCATATTCGCGCCACAGTGCATTGTGTTTTTTAATCACGATTGTAATGCTAAACTATTTTCGACGTTATCCGCGTAGTTCTCTAGAAGCGTTTAAAATCTAGTTACACACACACGACCCTTGAGTGTCGCTCGTTGATGTTTCAAAAGGTCTAATACTTCCATCGCGCTTATACTTACAATCTAACCTGACGACACAAGATACGCTTATCGATTGTGTAATGCAGTCGTCGTTGTGATGTCGTGATGGCAGTGTTGTGTCGCGTTTGCGCAGTGAGAAAAAAGACAATATCGCATCGCGGACTCGTTGTCCTTGATGATGAGCAAGAAAAAATACCGATTCTGGTTGTCCAGCGTAATTCCTCGATTCCAAGTACAGAACGTCGACCGACGCTGGCAGCGAATGTATCGCTCGAACTGATCAGATAAACCCTCGATCTAATTAGTCTGTTTTCTCAAAAGGATCAGTAGCTTTGGCAATGTGGACTGTGCTGGAAGTGTCATGCTGAGCTTCCAGAAAGTTCGACGTCGTGAGTTCTATACACTTCGTTATCAGGAGACGCGATAGTGTCTCCGGCCATGTTCAACTATCCTAACTACTTTAGGATTAATGAAAATGAAAATGAAAGACACTACAAGTCTCTTATCCCGAGCCACGAAAGTCCATTTTTAGGGGGTACAGAACTACTAAAATATAAAAAATTTTAAATAGCACATAACACACCCTGAAAGGCGGCATCGCCACGAGTAATTTGCGCCAAAAAAAAAATAAAAGTCGGTGAAGCCGTTCTGGACATACAGGCTGTCGAAAAGTAATGATATTCATGAAAAATGAAGTAACGTCTTCTTCTTCTTCTTCTTCTTCTTCTTCTTCTTCTTCTTCTTCTTCTCTATCCGCAGCCACATGCACCTCTCTCACCTTTCACTCACACCTCCCCAACTTCGACCAACTCCACCCCCTCCCACCACCGCTCCTCCCCCCACCACCCCCACCTGCAACCAACCCTCTATTTTCCTGTCTCATTCTCTTTCGTCTTCTCTCAGCCTCTTTCGTCCTCTCTCACCCTCACCTGCTGAAAGTGTCCGATGGTCACACAGAGTCGTGACCTTGACAATATGAGTCAGGGTCATTTTAATTTTTTAAGATAGCTTCGTAACGCGTGATGGTGACTGCTACAACCTTCCGAAGGTTGTTCGGTGTGATGACCTTCGTAATGCGTGGTAGGGTCAAAGTCATCGGAAGTGAACTCTCCATTTTAATTTTTATATGTATCTTTGAGTGTGCTCTTTGCTATTTAACATTTTATTTATATATATTTTGAGTAACAAATCTAACTAAGACTCCTTATAAATCAAAAGAACTAAGAAAGAATATGGGCAATAGGAATCAAGCGCGGAAGACGTTGCGCAAATAATACGATTATAAAGCGTAAAACTTCTTTATTTTACTAAACACGCTTACAGGTTTCGACTCATTTTTGAGTCTTCTTCAGAGACAACATAAACTCACATATATAAAATGTAACAAATATTAACTTGTCATGGTGAGCTCCCCCGTATCGAGAATAGAAATGCCAGAATTAAACCCAGATAGGAATGAAATAAAGAAAAAAGAAAAGAAATTTTTGGAAATCTCGAAATAGAGAAGATGAAAAACTAATGTGTTAGAAAATTTATATTTTTAAATTATAATTGATTATCCCGAAAGTTAGGAAGCTCACCATGGTCACAAGGCACCATATCGCAAACAATACTATTAGTAATTCAAAAACCGGTTTCTGATATGTTGGCCAGTCAGTAACAGACACAGTGAGTCACTTTTAGATTTAGTTGGTCTTTATTGAGATAACAATTAGAAAACTAACGTTAAAAAGTTAATCAAATTCAAGAAAAAGAATTTTGAAAATAATTTAAAATCGACGCGCTAGAAAGACTTCTTCCTGTGTACGAGCAACACTGACTGACTAGACGTGACAACAATTCGACCTTTTATAGCTCGTCGATGATCGGGAGGTAGGCCTTGGAAAGCCCCTCCATATCCGTCTGCATGTTAAGTCCGTGCGTTTGTTTCCTGATGAATATCATTTCCGAAATCAGTCTCTTCCTGTAGTGAGGTTCCTCGTCCAGTATCCCTAATCACTACAACATCCAAACATTTAATCTATCACCCCCCACTTCCATAGTAAACTGAAGCCGTGGATGCTGAGAATTAAAAATCTCAAGAATGGAACTAACCGAATAATCAGGAGCCGCCATGATAATGTCATCAACATATCTATAATAAAAAGGCAACGGGAATCTAATCGAAGACAAAGCTCTACTTTCCAACTTTCGCATAACTAAATCCGCGATGACGGGAAACAACAGGGAGCCCATAGGCGTACCATAATTCTGCTTATAAGTAACACTATCAAAGATAGAGAAAGTAGAATCCAAAACAAAATGAACTGCTTTAATGAATTCCTCTTCCGAAAAAACAGCAATAGAGATAAAGCTCCAATGGTCTTTGATACAGTCCATCGCATAGTCGATGGGAACGTTAGTGAAGAGGCTAACGACATCCAATGACATTAATTGGAATTCTTTACTAAAAAAAAATATAGGGAAAGCCCGGGCAAAAAGCGAACATCCTAGGCAAAGCGAATATTTTTTATCTTCGCTTATCTATCTGAGATAATGTTATGAATCTCTAACTGTTGAAGGAATAATCGACCAGCGACGCCATGAAGGTGCAAAACAACATACGATTGCGTTTATTTGTGTTTGACAGAGAAATAAAAGAAATTGTGTGTTTTCTTGCGATTTTCGCTAAGGTAGGTAGCTTAATTATTAGCAGTAATTGTTTCTTAATTAATAAATATAACAAATCAAACTAATTGCCCATGTTCTTTCTTAGTTCTTTTGATTTATAAGGAGTCTTAGTTAGTTTCATTTGTTATATAAAATTGTTTTACGCAGGCTGTAAATATGCGTCCATCTCAATATTCTTCCTTTTTTCAATTTGTTTATTCCGCTTTTGGAGCGGAAACAGTTAGATTATTAAAGTCTTGGATTAAGTCACGTATTATTAAGTTTAAGGGGTTGCGCCACCTTGACCGCCTAAAAATCATAGGTAACTTTGGGAATTTTTTTAAGGAAAACAATGAAAGTGATGAAAAATTTGTTTTAATGCTTTTATAGACCAAGTCTTTAGCTATAAAATTATATATTTTTTATCTCTTTTTTAATAAAAAATGGCGACATTACAGCCATTATATTGAACATCGTTTTGCTGCGACTGTCAAATCGGCGTTGCGGGGATCTAACTTTCGGTTGAACCTAGAACAAAAAGGAAGAAAGTTTTATTTTCTACATAATAGGTACTAAAGAAATACATACGGATATTTCGAAATATTGATTTTTACGAAAATGGCGAACCTTTGAAAAAAAAGTATATGTATTTTTGGCTAAAAATTCGTTAAAAAAATGTTATAAAAAAAATTTTTTAACATATCGCAAAATCCGTATGTATTTCTTTAGATTATACCAAAAAGAAGATTCTGTGTAAATTTCAAATAAATCGGATGAACAGTTTCTGAGATCTGCACAACGCCAACTTTGAAAATGTAGTTTCGAGATAAACGCGTTTGAAGTTTTGCTTTGCGATATTTCGTGTGTTTAGTAGCAAAATATTAAATTTATCTTTAGTCTGCAATGCCTGGATTATACAACTGTTCTTCTACATCAATGTTGGCCTTATCGTTTTCTTTTCTGCTTGTTTTGGATGATTTTCGAGCGTCATCGACCTAATTCTTTTTACCTTACAAGTTCAAATATTCCGAATTGCTCCGAACCGCTCGTCGGCACTACAGACACGCTTCACTAAACTGGCTCGAAACTTGATAAAAAAACATGAATTTTTAATTTTAACTATTAGAACTTTATTTTTAAGACTATAAACTATCATTTAAGGCAAAAAAAAATCGAATTTTTTTGAAGCCTCCAAGGTGGCGTAACCCCTTAACTAAAAGTCTTTTACATGTTAAATTCATAAGATACTGTATCGCAAACAATATTGTCCCACCTCACTTGCATCGGCTACATAGTTTCAATTTGGAATTTTTTGGGAACAACTCAGTCAAAAAATTTGACCGTATTAGACAACAGTGGGTTGTGAGCATTATGAAGCTGGAACTGAATGATACTTATAGGAGGATAGACTTCACTCGTGTACAACTTGTTCGACTTGCACGTGTTATTTCCCACCATCACCCTACTCACATTTGCGATTCCTTCTTTAATAAGCAAGCGAAATCGTCATATCTTTTTTTCTTACGCGAAAGGAGTAGAATAGATACGAAGTGTTGCTGGCTATTGATAAAACAGAGGGAAGAACTACTTAATAATAATATCAAAAATATTAGGCCTATTCGTTATTATCAAGAGACGGTGCCCACTATCGATGCTGTCCATTGCAGTGATGGAGTGGCGAATGGGAATGTTAGATTGTCGTTGTACCCTAAGGTACAGAATTCTACTGGTGGGATAGTTAGAGAGATACAGATTGATCCTCAGCCTTTTTTCCCATTGATTCCTCCTCCATCGTTTTCCTCACCAGGGAATGGCTGGTTGAATCTGTCAACTGTTTCCATACCTCTCAACGTACAGAACTTTTTACAATTGGGAGATAACTTTGCCTTACCTTCGAACAATAGATTAGAGTTAACGATCGACCTTATTAAATGTATCGAAAGTAATATTTACAAATTACCTATTGATGAACGGATCGCGATCTCGAACCATTCACTTCCGGTTTTGAATAACTTAGCTTCTTGTCCCTTACATCGTACGGAAATAGATAGGAGGTTGTTGCAACTAGCGAAAGACACTAGGACTTTTTTAAGAGATGTGAATGATAGGGTTGTCTTTACTCGTGCGGATAAGGGTAGTATGACGGTAGCATTAGACAGATGTATATTTCCAAGGTAAATGAGATGCTTCAGGACGAGAATACGTATGAGGTTGTTAGAAAAGATCCGACGAGGAGGATAATAACGAACTTATGAGCCTTATTAAGTTGGTTGGAAAGAAAAAAAGTATATATCGGAATTCACATATAAAGGTTTGTTATGCAATGATGGAATACTTCCGAGGGCTTGCGCTGTTCCGAAGATACATAAACAGGATTGTCCCTTTCGTATAATAGTTTCTTCGATAAATAGTCCCTTGTATTCGTGACAGTGTTTCTTCATAATATTATCATTAAAACAATTCCTAAGGCGGATAGTCATATTGAAAATAGTTTCAAACTTGTTAAGGAACTTGATGGTAGGCGGCTTAGTAAAGAATTCCAATTAATGTCATTAGATGTCGTTAACTTCTTCACTAACGTTCCCATCGACTATGCGATGGACTGTATCAAAGACCATTGGCGTTTTATCTCTAGAAATTGCTGTTTTTTCGGAAGAGGAATTCATTAAAGCAGTTCATTTTGTTTTGGATTCTACTTTCTCTGTTTTTGATAGTGTTACTTATAAGCAGAATTATGGTACGCCTATGGGCTCCCCGTTGTCTCCCGTCATCGCAGATTTAGTTATGCGAAGGTTGGAGAGTAGAGCTTTGTCTTCGATTAGATTCCCGTTGCCTTTTTATTATAGATATGTTGATGACATTATCATGGCGGCTCCTGATTATTCGATTAGTTCCATTCTTGAGATTTTTAATTCTCAACATCCACGGCTTCAGTTTACTATGGAAGTGGAGGGTGATAGATTAAATTTTTGGATGTTGTGATTAGGGACAATAAGACGATAGAATTTGATTGGTACCACAAGCCGACTTTTTCAGGGAGATATTTGAACTTTTGGTCATAGCACTCTGTTTCGCAAAAAATAGGTACAGTAACGGGATTAGTTGATTGAGTAGTTCTGCTTTCGAATCCCAAATTTCACTTTGGTAACTTTTGTTTCATAATTAAGGTATTGTTAGGGAATGATTATCCATTGAACTTTATATTTGAGAACATTAGTAATCGGTTGAAGAACGTTATTATGGCTAGTAATAGGAAGAATGTAGTTAAGGAGAATAGCGTATTGATGTGGTGCAACCTTCGTGGTTCACGGTTCTTTTCGTTCGTTGCATTATTGAGAAATTTAATAGATTAAACAGCGATCATATGAGTGTGTCGTTTTATAGCATTAACAAATTGTGAGAATTCATTAGGGTACAGAAGGATCCCGTGCCGCGTAGTAATGAGTCGAATGTAATTTACAAGATTTCGTGTAAGGACTGTGACGCGAGTTACGTGGGACAGACGTGTAGACAGCTAAAAACAAGAGTCACGGAACACAAGAGCCATATCCGATGGAACACGTCTACCCGCATACGTCATAACGGAGCATCTGTTACAAGAGGGCCATGAGTTTGATTAAGACAACGTTACAATACTGGACGAGGAACCTCATTACAGGAAGAGACTGACTTCGGAAATGATATTCATCAGAAGACAGACGCACGGACTTAACATGCAGACGGATATGGAGGGGCTTCCTAAGGCCTACCTCCCGATCATCGACAAGCTATAAAAGGTCGAATTGTTGTCACGTCTAGTCAGTCAGTGTCGCTCGTACACAGGAAGAAGTCTTTCTAGCGTTGATTTTAAATTATTTTCAAAATTCTTTTTCTTGAATTTGATTAACTTTTTAACGTTAGTTTTCTAATTGCTATCTCAATAAAGACCAACTAAATCTAAAAGTGACTCACTGTGTCTGATACTGACTACCAACATATCAGAAACCGGTTTTTGAATTACTAATAGTATTGTTTGCGATATGGTGCCTTGGATCTCTACCAATAAGAACACTAGTGGATAAAGAGGAATCATTCCATCCATTTACTTAGCGAATATGTTCACCTATGTCATTCCATAACCATTCACTAGGACTCAATGTTATATAAAATGTCGCAGGTCCGTAATGTTGTATCATACACTCTAAATCACTTTTTGGTCTACGCCAGTATTGTGGCGTATTTTTTAGAGTGGAAAAAATTATATTCACATCCGATTCTAATATCTCTTTATGCAATGCTTCTAAATATTCTTTAACCGTATCTATCCCGAACGATCCCGCAATTTAGTTACATTCAATTTATGGTAAGTACCATGATTTAATTGACGAATGTTCCCATTATTTAACAAATAAAATAAGTATTGTTGATTTAATCTGTATTGCGAATGTTTAGATTTCGAACGACATTTAATAAATTCATGGTCATGAATTTTCACCGGCCTAGTTTCATATTGTCCATTAGTACCAAAAGGATACAAGTCTGGAAAACACAATAGATCTAAATCTTTTTCACGGTTGTCCAAAGGCAATGTCTGAATTTTTAACATTTAATACAAAGCGATATCACATTTATGTGACTTTTTTTCATACAAAGGATAAATAGTACATTGATCATAATAACTATCATCACTCTCATCAATCTGGGTTAACATAGCTTGATACTTATCGTTTAAGACTGCTTCGTTATTTTCTGTTTCTTGCATTTCAATTTTCGGACGCAATTCGAGATTGTCATGCAAAACAGATTCTTTATCATTTTCTGCGTCTTGTATTACAAACTCTGGATTATTTAATTCCTCCAAATATAATTTATCAGTAGTATTTGGCAATATGATGTATTTATAAAAGGGATTGTTACATTTTAACCATATTAAATCATTATATATTTTTTTTTATCTACCATGTCTTCCCAAACAATTTTGGAATTTGTCGGAACACCTCTAACTAAAATAATTTCATGATTTTTATTTATCGGATCGGTATTTTTACACAATTTATTCAATGTTTCTTGTAGAGGAAGTGGTAAATGAAATGTTCTACCTTTTACTTTTTGTACCATTTGCCTCTGGGGCAATTTTTTATTAATAACGGTCCCCATCTTAACAATAGTTTGAAATGTCTTAGCTCTTTGTATAAGCATTTTTTCGTATTGTTTAAGAAATGCTATTTTATCGGGTACATTATGTAACAAGAGATTATTTAAAACACTATACGCAGGCAAAACACCGTCACGAAATTTTTGTTGACAATAATCACAGACATATTCTGGTTGAATATCATGTATTTTTATATACACCATTAAGTCTAAAATGGAGTGCTATTCATTTGTATTTTAAATTTGTTAAATTGAGACACATTTCTTTTATAACAAAGTCTCTCACATGATACACAAACATATTGAGGTGTGTCCATTGAACGTTTAGTGTAAGCCTTAAATGCATTCTTAAATTTAGAAAAAATTTCTTCCTCACTCAAACTAGTACAAGTTTGTTCATGTTTGGACATACGATTAGCTTTTTCGTTTGCCAAAGTTATCTCGTTTAATATAATATTTCTATATTAGCAGAAGTTAATACCTTCTCTAGATCTAACATTTTTTGATATAAATTCGTCAGTTAATAAATTAAACGTTTAATATATCTAACGTATGGAAAATGAGATGATATAGTAATAAGTTAATGGGAAGAGACATCTCTTTACAAAGAGCTATATCAATGTGTTTAGACTAAACTCAGTAAATCTTCAGATTCATATAATTAATATTATTAAACATGTGTGCTCGTTATCGATTTACTTTCAGCGTTTATTCCTGTCAACAATTATTCTGTTCAAAACGCGCTTGTTACCGGTACCGACACGGTCAGAATTCATGATAGTTTTTGCTAACGATCAGCTGTTTACTTCATGTCACACGATATATACATTCGCAACATTTTCTGTCTTTCCCGCGAAGCGAAGGTTACCTCTCGGTACCTCTGTACGTATATCGCTTAATTCTGTTGTCAGTTGATCTAGAATAAAGCTCAGCAGCACATCGCATTATATATCGCTCTGACTCTCTTCTTTTCAACACCTTCTGACTCCTCGTGATTGTTCGTGTATAATTCCGACCGTCACCAGCGGACCTGGTTTCCGGTATTTTCTCCTCGCAATACTCACAACATTGCTGGTCCTTCGAGCCGAATAATCGGAGTTCGCGAATTTCGTTATCAGAGGTGTTAGTATATCGGTGCCTGCTGAGCCGCTCTCGCTCTAACGCGATTCTCTCGCTCTAACGCGATTCTCTCGCTCTAATAATATATACGATTCGCTCACGCTCAGTCGCATAAGACAAACTATATTCGCGGTTTTCGCGTACTCTCTACGTTCGCGCGTGCAAGTGAGATTTGCCACGTGGACAATTAAATCAGTGAACCTTTGTGAATTGTGTATATCTCAAGTTCGTCTCGACATTCTCGAAAATGACCACTGTGACCGACGTCATTGCTCGACAGAACGATTTCTTTGGGCTCATCTCTCGTTCTATCGACAATCTCAATAAGCTCGGAGCTGCACGGATCACTCGCGGCGCGGTCCAAAGTCGCATAGGCTCTCTCAAGGCCAATTGGGAGAAATTCACCGGGTATCATGATAACTTGGTTAAAGCCAAGCATGCCGAGGTAGAGCAGCTTCCATACGTTACCGAAAACGTGTACTCTCTCTGTGAAGATAAATACCATGAAGCGCACGGATTTCTGCTCGATATGCTGGACCAGTTCGATCGCAAAGCGCAGCATGAGGCTACCGTTACCAACGCAACTAATTCGCCGACAGGATCTCACTCTCGACGATTACCGCGCATCGACTTACCGAAGTTTTCCGGCGATTACGCTCAGTGGAGTCTCTTTCGAGATCTCTTCAAGTCCATCGTCATGGAAAACAACAATCTCTCAGCTGTCGAAAAGCTCCATTACTTAAAAATGAGTCTAACCGGTGAGCCAGCGCAACATTTGAAGAACATTTCCATCACTAGTGAAAATCTTAAACGCTCGTGGGAAATTCTCGTGACTCGCTACGATAATAAACGAGTTCAGATCGACGCGCAATTATCCGCCTTATTCGCGATTCGCAAATTGAAAACGGCAGGTATAACAGAAATCAAAAAACTTCTTGGCGATGTGAAAGAAGCGCTCGACGCCCTCGAAACTCTCGAATGTCCAGTAAAATCTTGGGACCACATGATCGTCTTCGTGATCGTACGTAAACTCGACGTCGAATCATTGAAGGAATGGGAGACAACTCTCGGTGCAAAATCTACATCTCCGTCCTTCGGTGAGCTAAAACAGTTTCTGGTAGGACGCGTGCAAACACTGGAATCAATCGAACGAGTCGTGATACCATTTAAGCAACCAGCTTCGAATGCTACGTCAGTACGTTCGCAGTCAAATGCACGAGCATACGCCGCTACCGCGGTACGAGTTCGGATACCCTCGAAGTGCAACTTCACGGATTTTCGGACGCCTCTCAACACGCCCTCGCGGCGATTGTTTATATTCGTGTTGTTTCACCTAGTGACATTCGCGTGACTCTCGTCAGTGCAAAGACAAATGTAACTCCTCTCAGACGCGTAACGATACCTCGACTCGAGTTATCCGCTGCCGTGCCTCTCGTGAAATTGATTCGCAAGGTTCGCGACGTGCTCGACCTGACTCGTTCAACCTCTCATCTCTGGACCGATTCTACTGTCGCGCTGGCCTGGATCAAGAGCCATCCATCAAGATGGAAGGAATTCGTGCAACATCGGGTATCGTTCATACAAGAGCTGTCAAACACTCGTTGGCATCACATCGCTGGGAAAGAAAATCCCGCCGACTTGGCATCGCGAGGAATCTCTCCGCAACGACTACAGCAGGAGCGGCTCTGGTGGTCGGGACCTCAATGGAGCCTCAACTTAGTGGCCTGCCTCCACCTGCACTCTAAGTCCGGCCGCACAAGGAGAGGAACGTGCACGAAGCTATGCCGTCGCCATAATCAGCCCCAAACCGGAGGCATGGGACCTTATAAAACGATACTCTTCTCTCACCAAGCTACTTCGCATCACCGCATGGGTTCGACGCGCCATCGAACGTTTTCGCAAAACTACCAATGCACGCGCCGCTTAAGATCCTCTAACTCCGCTCGAATTGGACTCTGCGCTCGCCTTCTGGACCAAATTGACGCAACACGCGTGCTTTTCTCCGGAAATTCAACTCATTAAAGCAAACAAACCACTGCCGAAATCAAGTCCATTACTCCGCCTCATTCCGTATATCGATACCGATGAATCGCTTCATCTCCGAGGTCGCCTAGAATATTCTCAACTGGATCGAACAGAGAAACATCCGCTAATCCTACCCCGAAGCTCTCGATTGACGGAACTCATCATCGATCATTATCATCGAAAGACGTTTCATGGTGGTCCGCAACTCACGCTCGCATCGATCCGACGCCAATTCTGGATTCTCGGCGGTCTCCTTCCGATACGCTCATTCATCCGTCGATGTCTAGTTTGTACACGTCAACGAGCGGCGACTGGTCAACAACTCTTGGGACAGCTACCGGCATCGCGTGTAACTCCATGTCGACCGTTCTATCATACGGGAGTCGATTATGCCGGCCCGTTAACGCTCAAGACTTTCCGTGGACGCGGAGCCAAGACATACAAAGGATACTTCATTATCTTCACATGTTTCAGCACTTCAGCAATACACCTCGAAGTAGCGACCGACTACTCTACCGAGGGCTTTATTGCCGCATATAAACGCTTCACGAGTCGCAGAGGCCTCTGTTCCACCATCACGAGCGATTGTGGCACCAATCTCGTTGGAGCAGATGCCGAATTACAACGACTCTTTCAGGCCTCGTCTCGGGAGTGGTCTCGCATCTCCGCTCATCTCGCTACCGACGGTGTCACGTGGAAATTCAATCCACCTTCCGCCCCGCATTTCGGCGGCAAGTGGGAAGCAGGAGTGAAATCAGTTAAGTTTTACCTTCGTCGAGTCATCGGTGAGACCTTGCTCACTTACGAGGAGATGACAACGTTCTTGGCGCAAATCGAAGCGATCCTCAACTCTCGCCCCCTAACGGCTCTCTCGGATGACCCCTCGGACATCTCCGCACTTACGCCAGGACATTTTCTCGTGGGTTCAGCTCTCATTGCCGTGCCTGAACCGTCTCTGCAAGGTCTACCAGGAAATAGACTCACTCGATGGCAGCTCTTACGCCAGATGACAGAGTCATTTTGGCGACGCTGGGCTACAGAGTATTTATCACAATTTCAGGTCCCCTCATAGTGGCATCGGGCTCACAATCTTTACCAAATCGGAGCTCTAGTTCTCGTCAAGGACGAACAACGACCTCCCACCAAGTGGCCTCTCGCACGCATCATTGACGTACATCCTGGCTCGGACGGACTCATCCGCGTCGCTACGGTGAAGACAGCTACTTCTACTCTCAAGAGATCGATTGTGAAATTGTGTTTGCTACCGAGAATAACGACCGATTCAAACGAACAGTGACTATATTCATAATGTAAACTCCCGCCTAATTTGATTTTATTTCGGTTCTTTTGACAACTAATATAGTTGCCAAGGCGGGCGGAATGTTTAGACTAAACTCAGTTAATATTCAGATTCATATAATTAATATTATTAAACATGTGTGCTCGTTATCGATTGACTTTCAGCGTTTATTCCTGTCAACAATTATTCTATTCCAAACGCGCTTGTTACCGGTACCGACACGATCAGATTTCATGATAGTTTTTCTGACGATCAGCTGTTTACTGCATGTCACACGATATATACATTCGAAACCTTTTCTGTCTTTCCCGCGAAGCGAAGGTTACCTCTCGGTACCTCGGTACGTATATCACTTAATTCTATTGTCAGTTGATCTTGAATAAAGCTCAGCAGCACATCGCATTGTATATCGCTCGGTCTCTCTTCTTTTCGACACCTTTTGACTCCTCGTGATCGCTCGCGTACAATTCCGACCGTCACCAGCGGACCCTGGTTTCCAGTACCACTTTCTCCTCGCAATTCTCACAACAGACACAGTTTCTAAAAAACTCTCCATGTTTCTGTCAGTTTTCCGCAAAGAAAGAGTGCACGATTTTATGTCAGCTAAATTAAAATTAATAAATATTAAATTTTTTGCCTCTTTAAAAGAAAAATGTTGGAAATATTCATGAAAGGTCAAGTAAGGTAATTCGAGGGGAGATGGCACAAGGGAGAAGATGCCACTTTATTTATATTTTTGTCACAAAACATATATTGGCCATTCTAACTGCATAGAAATATATAATAGACAATAGACAAAAAAAGTGCAATTATCAAAAAGGTCATTAACATTAAAAAATATTGAATAGAATATGAAAAGGGGTAGATCATGAAATATGCTCTTTATAATACTTGGTATGCTAATAGCTAAGATTTGTGCTTGATCGATACTTAATGTAAAACGGAACAAATGATATGCGGTATTGATCAGTGTTTCCTAGCAGTCATGTGGCTGATACAGATAATAATTTGTAATATTTTTCTATGCGTAAAAGTTGCAATTGCACATTCCTCTTACATTTAAGGAAAGATGACAATAAATACAAAACACAATTTTCCCTGCTCGATCCCGTTATTAAAACGATTTTATGGATTAAAATTTTAGATGCTTTATATAATTCAAAATATTTCAAGTTAATAAAATGCTGTTTAAACAAATAAAAGTGTTCAATATGCTTCCTAAATTACTATTTTTCGTAATTCTTTCATTTGCTTTATCATATATTTATGTGTTTTTGTAGCTTAAACCCTTGATTATATAGGCTACAAATAAGTAAAATATGCAAGTTTATATTGCATTACATTATTTAAATGCTTGTGACATCTACTTTTATAGGTGACATTTTATACTCATATATTTATATAGGGGGAAGATGCCACTTTTGCAAGGTATGATATATCAATGTTTTCCAATGATACGGAATATTAAATTTATAAATTTGTGTAAATAGAGAAAGGTCTCTAGAATATAAGTAGTAAGACTAGGGCGGTTCTAACCCAGGTCCTCCGAGGGGGGAGCGGGGCGCGGGGTATTCGTAGGCGCGGGGTGGGAAGGGAGGGGATAGCGCGGGGAAGGCTGAGCATGGTGACGCGATCAGTGGTATCGCTGTTTATGTAAACAGCGATACCATTGATACGC
>NW_017256958.1:3356-3587 GCF_001594055.1 Mycetomoellerius zeteki | reverse complement strand
TTGCAAACTTGTTACAACACGTTTCCTATTCTACGTATTTTCTTTGTTCGCGAGTTTATCTATGTTTATAAATTGTGACGTATATGGTGGTACTTTTTGAAATTTAAGAAGGGATATCCCCACCCCTATTTTCAAGAATTGCAAACTTGTTACAACACGTTTTATATTCTACGTATTTTCTTTGTTCGCGAGTTTATCTATGTTTATACGTACATACATACGTACATACGT
>NW_017256958.1:2632-2884 GCF_001594055.1 Mycetomoellerius zeteki | reverse complement strand
GTGAGAACGGTCCCCTGTTTCAGCACCGCCACTTCTTTCACGATAAATTTCTTATTAACGATGAATTCTGGTAGATCCACGAACGTTAGTATGGGCACGTTGTCGAGAAGAAGGCTGTGGCCGATTGCGACGTATCGTAGATTTTTATATCAGAGGATGCACTTAGGTAATTTTGCGCACAACGTTGGTCAACGGATTATACTGAACCACGCGATCGTGTATAATGAGACAGTACGCGGTAGTATTGGCAGG
>NW_017256958.1:0-490 GCF_001594055.1 Mycetomoellerius zeteki | reverse complement strand
CGACGCGATCGTTCCTCTTCGCGTACGCTACCCAGTGAGTACCGGGTCCCGTCGCATCGTCCAGATTCACGATACCGCTTTCATTTCGACGCGCGCCGCTCGTCGGTAACGCGTTACGCATGAAAACACCTCTAAAGCATGGTACGCGCATACGTCTCGCGTTCAATTGCACGTTGGTAGTTGCGCCCAAGGGCATTTTTATTGCCTCTTTGACGTTTTTTTTTTCTTCGCTGCTACGCCCCGTCCGCGTTTGTACGGGGCGAGATACAGTCCACGTCCGTATTTGTACGAAGCGAGATACAGCCCGCGACCCTGTTCCATCGCGCGATCGTGACGTTGCAGCTCCTCGAGCTGACGTCGCGCTGCTTTGCTGTCGTTCACCGCTTTCGCGACGCTGACCGCTCCACCGATCAAGGACCCGAGCGCGCCCAACATTCCTAAAATTGGTAACACGCCGCCCTGTTTTGCCGTCGGAAGTATTCGTTTTTTC
>NW_017256957.1:3452352-3457499 GCF_001594055.1 Mycetomoellerius zeteki | reverse complement strand
GTAGTATAAACATTCACAAAGTGTAGTATATACATAATTATACATGGCATATCTATAAATGTCCATACATCCTTCTTTCTTTGTAAAATTACTGTTTAATATAATAAAAATAATAATAATGAGAAAACATAAAAAATAATTACAAGGATAATTTTCATAGTATTTCTTTTAGAAAAAAACAAGTTCGGAGAAATGTAAAAGAACTACTCATATATAATTACAAATAAAATTATATATAATTGTACATGAACAATTTTTTTACAACAACAATGTGAAAATTATCCTTTTCATTATTTTTGATGTGTTTTTTCTCACTATTATTTCTATTACCCTAAATGGTAATTTTACAAAAGAAAAAAGAATGTATGAACATGTATGGACATATCCCATATATAATTATGTATGATTACGAACGTTTGTATATGTTTATGTATTATATATTACATATTCACTTGTAAAAAATTATTTATCTCGATGAAATATAAGATGTGCATTTCAGATATGCACACTAATTAATCTATCTACAGTATACATGTTATAAAATAAATAAAATTATACATTTTTCCTAAAGCTTAATTTGCTAAACAATTGCTATATTTAACTGCTAATTATTAAAAAAACAGTGAATACATCTTAACTTGAAAAAAAAAAAGAATTACATATAAATCTTTGGATCATCTGCACGTTACATTAAAAAACTAACAGTAAGTAAAAGTAAGCATTAACTTCAGGTAACTAGAGAATATTAAAACAAAAATGTCAGTGACGAATATCCAACTCCAAAATTGTGTATCGAAATCAATTTTGCTGAAGTAATATCTTTTTCGATCTTGTAACTTTTGAAATAAAACTTTCTTTTATCTTTCCTGTAGTAGAACAATTAAACTGAGCTGTGATTATGATGAAAAGCAAAATGAAAAAGAAAAAATTGTTGCAACTGATACATAGAGAAAAGAAAAAGGAAGTATAAAACGTGCGTAGTCTCACAATTTAGGTTACCACTCTTAGGTTCGAATAGCACTTGGTTGTGTAGTCAATAGTTAGCTATTACTAAGCGACAGTATTCTTACTTGCAACTCTCCGCGAGGGAGTTCTTGTCATTCTGATCAAATGAGGACATCGTAAAACGTCGACGACAGGACGTCACGTTGGACACGATACGAATTTATCGTTTTCCGTCTTTTCTGTCCTTCTGTCAGCCAAATCTCACCGCTACTGACCTTCGTGATGGCTTTGCGGAATAATATACGTCCTGTATATAAAGAAACCCGACCACCAGATCGGATTCCTACCATCACTTCCTGCACCGTCATTATTGGACCGTTTCAGTGTCGTAAACAATAAACATACTCCAACCTTGCTCCAACCTCCAACACTCTGTACTTCGTTGAGGCGCTATTGATCCCCCTGATTTACTGAAGGCAGGAACCAAAATTGAAAAAGAAAAATGTACTCTGTTGATTTTGTTAACGGAGTGAACTCTGTATTCCGTTAACGGTTGAGGTTACGTGTGTCAGCTGTGTGTCAAAGCCTGTGCAAACAGCTGTGGTTACAATATGGCTGCTTCACTTAGGAGGGAATACCCAATCAGAATACTTATCAGACTGCCAATCAGAAACTCGAACATCAATGCATTCAGTACTACAACCGCTCACTGAACGCTCAGTGAGCGCTTGCATCTTATTGCCATATTCCGTTAGAACTAAAAATATAGACCAAACAGATACAAGAGCTCCCTGAACGCTATAAAACCCCTAACGTTGTTAAGAAAGTTGTAGGGAATAAAGAGAGTTTTGGTAATTACGGAGATGACGGCCGACCTCACCGATTTTAATGAAATTAGGCTCATTCGATGCGTTTTTGCATGAAACGAACGAATCTGTCCGAAATAAGCGTCGCTCTGCCCCGCGAACCGAGATATTTAGCGTTACATTTCACGACCGTTCAGTTTAGGAAATCTGTCATACCGACTCGATATAAGCGCTGTGAGTATGCCTTTTCATGCTCTGTAACTTAATGCGCATGCGTTTAGCGATTGTTGGGTCCAATAGTGCATTAGTCCGGATTTACAATAGGTGTTTTACTCCAGATCTACAATAGAGTTTTAAGTTTTAAGGGCCACTGTCAGTTGATTTAACTAGGCCAGTTAGTCCATCGGAATTGACCAATCGCATTTGTCATCTTGTTTGAAGAATTGACAGATTGGTCAATTCCGATGGATTAATTGGTCCAGTTAAGTTAACTGAGCTTGGTGACAGTGGCCCTAAGTCGTAAGAAACTGACCAACTACAGTCAAATTCGAAGAAAATAATCGACTATGATTCGTCCATTTCTTATGGCTTAAGGCTTAAAACCCTATTGTAGATCTGGGGTTAAGCCTTAAGCCGTAAGAAATTGACCAATTACAGTCGAATTCGAGGGTAATAATCGACTATGATTCGTCCATTTCTTATGGCTTATAGCTTAAAACTCTATTGTAGATCCGGAATTACATTTTCATTGGTTACCGCGTCGCATTTTGTCGCGCGGTAAACTTTTCCGCGTGCGGTTAAGCTTTCCAGTGTACAGGAGCCATAAGGCCCAGTTCCACAACTCACGGTTAACTCTTAACAGAGGTTCAACTTGTTTCTCATCTCTTTCCAATTCTAAAATTACAAAGAGACTATGAATAAATTGAACTTCGGTTAAGAATTAACCTTGAGTTGTGAAACCGGGCCTAATGTGTCGTCTACAATGGCTGCGTTCAGCAGAACGTTTGTTTTGCAACTGTTGGAAGTTTCCTTCGCGCTGATTGGATCATACTTTTAGATCTAGAAGAATGGTCCTATCTCAGTAGACAATCATAAAACGGTTGTAAAACTGTTGAGTCTGCTGAACGCAGCCATTCGCTGCGTTCAGCAGAACGTTTGTTTTGCAACTGTTGGAAGTTTCCTTCGCGCTAATTGGATCATACTTTTAGATCTGGAAGAATGGTCCTATCTCAGCAGACAATCATAAAACTGTTGCAAAACTGTTGAGTCTGCTGAACGCAGCCATTGGCAGTATCTGTCATATATGTAATTACCTATACAGTATCAGTAACCCCGGATCTACTATAGGGTTTTAAGCCTTAAGCCATAAGAAATAGACGAATTACAGTCGATTATTCTCCTCGGATTCGACTATAATTGGTCAATTTCTTACAGCTTAAGACTTAAAACACCTATTGTAGATCTGGGGTAATGAATGAGGCCGTAAGAGTAAGAAATTGAGCAATTATAATTGAATGTAAGAAGATTAATCGATTGTGATTGGTCTTTTTTTTTACTTCTCTTTAATTTCTTACTCTTACAGCCTCATCCATTACTGATACTGCCATTGTAGACGACGCATAAGATGTAGGAGTCCCGAAAGCACCCGTATTCTGTACTGCTCCGTCTGTTCCATGATTGGATCGAGCTACTACATCATTTTACGCATGCGCATAAAGTTTCCTAGAGCAGACGAATTCTTGTCACTTCTCATCACTGCTTTGTATGCGTTCAATGATTTGAAGTAAGCGGCGCAAAATTCCCTGGAATTCAAATCCGGACGAGGAAGCGCCGCGTTCAGTTCGATTAACTAGCGGCATTTCTTGAAGCGAAATAATCTTTTTTCCCGTATATTAAATTACAATAAACTAATCCTGTTTATGTTAACTAAAAATAGTACAACAATCATTCGATTAGTTATACAATCACTAATTCCAAGTTAATCGAAGTTTTTAATGCAAATCAGTCGAGGGCCGCGCGACATTCATAGTCCATTCTTATTTCAAGATGTATTAAGTGTTAAGATGTTAATACCGCTCTTTGATTGGTTCATATAATATCTTAAGACTATACTTAACACGGTCCTAAATAAGATCTGACTATATATAAATATCATCCGAGAAAGTCGTATTAGCACCTTAAGGTATTACTTACGACGGTTTTAAACTGTAAGAACCGGCTATGAATACCGGCCATAGACATCAATCGATCAGTTATTTGACATAAAACTTACTCGGCGTATTGTTTGACAGATTAAAAAATAAACACTGTATAGCTTGTTGTATACTGTTAAATTAACCATTGGAAACATAGTTCAAGGCTCTTTAACCAGTAATCGCACGCGAATCAGGGTGATGCAAGAAAAAGTATCGCGATATAGAGTACGGTCTGTTTGGCGCTTCGAAGCATTTTGATTGACCAGTCAGAAGAAAAAATTTTACTAATTGACCAATAAAAAAATGTTTTATTTATTTAATGTTACATATGATATTATATTACAGAATATACATTTTTATTTTATCAAACTTAATTGAACTGCCAAATGTATGTATTTGATCAACGTAGGAGGACAGTGTTTGTCTTTTTTTTTATATGACTGTCTTCATACTAATGTCATCTAATAGCATTTTTCACTGGCAGAATTGGTGCGCACTCAGTACACATTAAAGCTGTTGTACACTAATCTAAACTGAATGTAAAAGTGAGATATCTCAATTAATAAAATACTTAATGTACATTTTATCAAATACCACAATAAAATGTATTGAGGATTTTACAGTTTAATTTATTTCTATATTTTTATTAAACGTACATCTTTACGTCGATTTGTATACAACGGCTTTAAAGTGCACTGAGTGCGCACCAGCTCTGCCAGTGACAAACGCTATAATATCAACATTTATGATTTTAATTATGACCATATGACAGCTAATATCACATATTGATGTAATGTACTATATGTATGTGCAAATTACAAAAATGAGCAAGTTCATTAGAATATTTATCACTTCATTGGTCAAGAATTTGTGAATTTTGTTCATTATTGTAATTTTTTCTCATTCCAAGACATACAATCGACCCCCTTGAGCAGCTTTTAAGCCCGTGTCATACTGTACATTATAAAACCGTTGGAGATTGAGGATTGCAAAATGAAGATTAGAATTTAATTAATCAGAATAAAACAGATTGAAATTAAAATTATCCGACCGGTCGAGAAATCTAATCTCTACTCGCAATCCTCCAATGCATAGTGAGACACGGACTTTACGGATTTGACGCACGCAGTTCGCCGTTATCTATCGATCACTCCGTGACGCGCGTTTAGTGCGGACGCGCGCCGCGAGGCGCGGCCGGCGG
>NW_017256957.1:3444260-3452296 GCF_001594055.1 Mycetomoellerius zeteki | reverse complement strand
CGCCGTCGACGCGCAGTGGCCCTTATACGCGCGTGATACGCGGACGTACGCGTCGCGATTGTGCGAGAGAGAGATCGAGCTGCTGTATGTCGTCGGTCCGCTGATTTCCGTGACGGCAGTGAGGTATACGCGCGAAACGATTCGTGATCTTGAGCGACCCGGAGAGGGATCGCGGGATGTCAAGCGCGCGTCGTAGGATTACGTGCAACGTAAACACACGCACGTACGTAAACGTTCGTGCGCGCGCGCACGCGCGAGCAAGCGATCAGCCAGGCAGACGTTGAAGCGTACAAAGCAGCATCTCGCGATCAAGTGTATAGTCGGCGGTCGGTGTGGTGCCCGACAATCAATCGCCCGACAGACGAAGTGAACTGATTGCATACTGACGCGCCAGACGGCCCGAAAATTACCGCGCGAAGTGAGGAAACGCGCGATCGGCCAAAGCGCGACTACGTTCAGAGCGACGTCGACAGTGGCTGAGTGGCATCGCTCGGGCGGGCAGTGCGGACTGCGGGAACACCGCCGTCCGTGCCGCGCCGGGCGGCTCGTCTGTAACGTCCCTTGTTTGCATGCCACGCTTCGACACGAGGATCGGAGCTGCCTGTTGGTGTTTCGTCGCGCTTATCGAGGTAGGCCGGCTTCGCCAATATCGCGCATGTATCTTAAACCGGCGGTAAGTCATTCTCGGCGGTTCTGGGCGCATTACGCCAGCGTCGATTAAATGCATTTACTGAATTATATAGAATAGTACGCACTCTGACCGTCGGTTTCTTTCAACCGTTCTCTGCATTTCTTGAATTTAAAGTGCTATACATACGTCTATTTAAGCTTCGGATGGAGATACGCGAAAACGATATGGAAAGAGAGAAAGAGAAAGAAACATTCGCTGTTAATTTTCCAGAGCTGACGCCAAAATCTATAATACAGTTACGGAGGCTGAGTCCATAAAACTCCATTTACTTATTAATTAAAAGGCACTAATTAATTTCAAGAAAACAAAATAACATAACTATTAAGAAAAAGAATAATTGTTAAGAATATATTTTAATAAGAATAATTGAAATTTGCAGATGTAATATAAAGAAAATTGAATTGTTTGACAAAGATTTAGTGAATCTAAATTGAGTAGAGCCAAGACTCCGACAGCTTCGGAGGGTTAAAAATAAATGAAAGATAACGATGGATCTTGCATCGTAATCGGTATTAAGTAAGTACACTACAGAGAGAAACAAAAAACCAATTGAATATTCACCGGGATCGATCGCCCCTAAGTAGATCGACTTGTCTGATTGACTACGTTCAGCAGAAAATGCAGCTTTGCAAATGTTACATAATTTTTCAATATAATTGGCCCTCAGTTTCTCACTGAATGTCTAAATGTATAAACTAATAATATTGAAAAAATTTACAAAATTGCGTTTTCCGATGAACGCGACCGTTTGTCAGTTACACTTTTCATATTCGGCGCCTTCGACCGGAGCAGGTTTGGATCACTCTTACGGCGATTAATGACGTAATGATCCTGCCAAGTGCATCACCAGTTGAGCGCAAGTTCATAAAAGTTAACTTTGCCGCGCAAAGCAATTCGAACTTCCTCTGGAGCCGAAAATGACATTAAGCGACACAGGAGATCTATTTTATCTCTCCATTTACACTTTCTATATTAGACCCGATTTGACCTTATTAAAAGGTATATATGTGTATGATGTTAAAATTATCGAGATACTTTTTTATTAAATATTGGAGCACGTTTGATGTCTAATACGTTAAATTTTTTTTTTATTTTGGGAACAATTAGGAATCGAATAACATTCCAGTCAGAAAAAATATTTCGTAAGCTTTATGTCCACGATGCTAGAAACTTCTCCGAGATCTCGGACAGAGAAAGAATTTACATGTTACATTGGAACAATTCGATTACATGACCAATGCAATTGGTTAATTTTTTTTCATCCGAGATTTCTAGCATCGTGAACTCAAAGTTTTATACATTTTTTCGATTCCAATCATTTGTTTAATTTTTTTATTATTACTTGTTAGATATGATGTGTTTTAATTGCGCGCGCGCATCATCTTGTATTTCTGTAAGGGACTAATGTCCATTTCTATCAATGTTTGTTAATTTTAATTTCAATTTAATTTAATCTTTATTTTTTTCTGATTTTAAGTATTCGAAAAAAATAAAGAATAAGTTAAATCGAGGTTAAAATTTTTCTACATTAATAGAAATAACCATCTGTTTTTTTCTCTGTAAAATTTTTTACTATTATAACTTTTCTGTTTACAAAAAAAAGTGTTTATACATTTGTTTTGTTATTTTATTTCAAGCAAGAGTGCCCAAATATTCGAATGTTTTGCTTGTTTTCATTAACTTTCTTTTATTTTTCACAGTATATTAGTATTTAAATGAGTACACAAGGTGTCTCAATATGTAGATGCTGTTTTATTCTTTCAGAAAAATTAAGGGAGACAAATGTGTGCGAAAAAAAAACTTTAAACTGAGTCACGATTGACTCTGTCGTGATATAGAGACTGTTTTCGTGCGTTTTCACAGAAGAATATTGTACAGTATTCTAGAATCACTGAAACCGAACTGCCTGTCTATTCCGGAGTCGCCCCTTAATCCCCAAACTCTTATCCTGACGAAATATGCGTGAAACGAAAATGTCATCGCTCACTCTCCGTCTTTTACTCGTTTTCTCACTCCACGCATGGCTATGCGATCACGTGGCAAACGGCATAGTGGGAGAGCGACGTAAGAGGAGACTTCCACTTGACAGGGGAACAGCTGTTCCAGAATAAAAGGGGATTCGGAATAGAGGGCTTTGCCGTAACATCTAAAATATTGAATATTAAACTCCACGAAGTTAGGGTACCATAATTCTGGATACCATATTTTGGATACCAATTAGGGTACCATAATTAAACTCGAAATATTGACAATCGCCTGACACAACATCAGAGGATTGTCAATTAACACCGTCATAGTTTCGCACGCGTATATCCGAAAGATCATATGATTGGCTTCAAAATAGTTAAGACAATTTGTAACTCTTGAAATGCACGTGAAATATCCAGTAATAGAATTTGTTTCGTATTCTTGAAGTTTTTTATGGAATCTTGCTCTAAAAAGTGCAAATTTTGCCACTCTTGAAAAAGAATTTTCAGTTTTTAAGAGTGAAATTTCATTCTTTAGATATTCGCTTCAAAGAATTTAGAGAGTAGAAACATTCGGTTTGTTCTTTATAGCTGAATTTTTTTGTTTCTTTCATTTTCCCCATACTCTCGGTGTGAATGTAACACATGTCTATGTGTTACATTCTTACCGTATTGATGTTAATATTAACATTATGAATTATATCCACACCATGATGGTGTTGATGTATGGTTTTAAATTCACACTATGTTGATTAATAACAGTAACATGGTAAAATTATACAGGGCGTCCCGAAATTCGCGAACAAAATATCACAGTAAGAAAGGTTTCGAAAAATTTAATAAAAAAATTATTTATAAATTTTTATTTTAAGCAGTAATTTTTGAGATATAAGGGTTTTAATGTGGCCAATAATAAACTATGTTTAGATAGCCACCTGTCCATGAGTCACACACGGGTGTTTGTGAGCGTTGGTGAGCGCTCACTTCAATGATAGTTACAAGTGATAGTCTAAATGTAGTCTGTAATTGATCATATTTAAACCATTTATATCTAAAAAATTACTACTTAAAATAAAAAATAACAAATAACCTTTTTATTTAATTTTTCGAGGATCTTCTTGTTGTAATATTTTAATTCACGAATTTTGGGACACCCTGCATAGGCATCGCATGGTGTTAAATCCATAACGATATTTTTTAGAATGCATTTTCTCTTCACTGTCAAATTATATATTTATTTTTGAAGAGTGGAAATATAGTGCAGCTACGAAGAACAGACCTCGTTCCAACATCAAAAGAATGCCACGTGTAACATACATAGTGACACGACGTTTACCATCGTAGAAACTACATTTACCACTTTGAAATGACGAGTATGTTCTTGAAGATTTTATATAAAAACATTATTTCATTTATATGACGACTCCCGGTGGTCGAGTCAATGTTAAATCACGATGATTACGGCATTGGTCTTTATTGCTCGGAAGTAGGCAGTTTTCGTTTCAGGGACTTTCGTTTATAGGTACAGCGAGACAGAGAGGAACGATACTAGGGCTGTTGCTCCAACGTTGATGAGTCGTTTCACGCTCTTGACGTTTAGTAATGGCCATTTAGCACTTTCATGTACCGGATGTAAAAGAAGTCACGCGCCAGTTTCCGCGGATGAATTTTTTTCTTTTACCTCTACTATTTCGCTCATCAAACGGATAGGTGGATAAACGTTGCATTAACGGATACACGTTAACTGTTAAAAACCTTCAAATTTTCCTTGATAAGAAGAAAATTCATATGAAAAAACTGAACTCAAAATTTCAATAGCAAAATATTTTTGGCCTCTAATTAAACACCAGCAAATAAGTTATAATTTGTGGATATAGAATGACATAGAATTGAAAATCCCGATTATTTTTATTTATGGAACAAAAAATTCATAGACCTATTTTGATAGATCTATGCCGAGTATTTACTGTGCTTTAAAATCAAACTTAAACGATATCTGTTGCTTCTAAAGGACAAGTAATTCTAAACGCACCATTAGAAAAACAAGAAAACGGTTGTCACGTTAGATGTTATTAATTTATTTTGCGCCGCTTTGATCACCACAGTCATTAATCCAAAGACAAATTCAACAATTTAACTCTGGATCTCGCTTTACGTTTGTCCGGACAATTCGATCAACCTTGCATCTTATCACGAGGTTACAAAAAATGTCATTGAACGTTTTGCGCTGTTCCCCAACAACCCGCGTCAAAGAAATGGGAATTTTATTCCGTCATTGGTGCTCGGATTGCGTGAAGCTGCGTTACTTGCGGTGGATTAACCGGCCGATCTCTCAATCGGTCTCATGTACAACCACGTGTGTTAATAGTTATCCAGCGCGATCGCGTTCACAAGGACACCTCACCGACAATCGACTCGCCGAGTCTTTCCATTCTTTGCGGACCGTGAAGCTATTGAACCATGCAAATTAACTATGTAAACGAAAAAAATACATTTCTTAGGCATTGTAAAGAAATTGGTCGCTGAGTACAAGCGAACCGGATATGGTTAATGTACGTAGTCGTACGTGCATATACAAGGTGGATTATTAGCAATGTAACTGAGAAGGAGAACTGTTCTACACGCATTATATTATAAGCACGATTTAAATCCTCTCTCTTTCTCTCTCTTTACATTTTTTTTAAAATTATTTAGCGATACGAATAATTACGATACACCTACACACAGAGTTATTGTATAGATATTATACGAATTTGTGCACACATATCAGACATTCGGAGCACGTGCTTCCTGTTTAAATGTTAATGCATCTTGATTTTTTTGAAAATCATTTGTTTCAATTTATTTATTATATTATTATTTATTATTATTCGTTAAACATTAATACGTCAGATTACAAAATATGAACCTTTTGCTTTTTTAAGATAAAGTCTAAATCGTTGCGGTTTAAATAATCACGATCATGATGCGCGAACATTTAGGCAGGAAGTACGCGCCGCGAATATATGTACAACTTTACGCATTAATGAATTTATGACCCTATTTGTATCTATACACTCCAACATGTGAATACACATGTGAATACACATTTTGGCTGACTTTGGCCAAGCTCCGGTTAACTTAACCGGTGATTAATTTACCAAATAATATCTATTTTATTAGTATAGAAAGAATTATTAATTTCTTTGTTCCTTAATACATAAAAAGAAAGCTAAATCCATTTCTATGGATAAAGTTAATCTAGATTAACTTAGCCCATTTTTATCGGTCTAGATTAACTCGGCTTTAATCTCGGCTTAAATTATTCTTTACTTTTTTCTGACACTAGAATAAAAATAAAAAGTGAGTTGAACTGAGATTAAAACTAATTTATTGTTACACAAATGGACATAAAGAGGAATAGCAAATCATATATTAGAAACGATACAAATTTAGACCGATGAGAATAAATCTAATTGAGGGGCCTATTCTGTAATTCTTAACGACAGTAACGATATCGTTGTTGAGAGTTACAGAATAGACCTCTAAATATGAGAATTCCTAATATTCGGTCAAAGCGGATCTTATATTAGTGCTTAAATATTTCTGTGTGAATAATTTATATACATATTTGATTCTGCGTGCCGAAAAGCAGCAGAATCAGAGTGTAATATCACTTATTAAATTGACAAACAATTTAATAATTTTTGGTCTAATAATCATTTTTAAGAGGATAAGAATATTAATATTTATCATATTAAATTATTTTCAAGATTAATATCTAATTATTGGTATTTTTATAAAGATGCTTATTAGCACCAAAAATTATTAAATTGCTTGTCAATTTAATAAGTGATATTACTACTCTGGTTCTCACGATGGCGTTTCAAGACCAAAAAAGATTTTTTGCTCGCAGTTTGCAGAATCAGATACGTATATAAATTGAATATAGGAATTCTCATATTTAATTAGATTAAACATTTTACTGTGAATTATATATTAAAATTTTAGCAATTCTATCGGTTGCATTAATTGCCAATTAAATTATAATCAGAATTCCGATTCGAGCTCCGATTAATTTAATCGGTAATTAATTTAACGATCGAAATCATCCATATAGGATTTTCATGCAGTTCGTCGTTTCCTTTTAAAAATATATAATTTATTCTTTCTTCCAATCTCCAATTCAACATGAACTCTATAATAAATATTATTAATCCTCTGGAGGGAAGTTAAGCGCAAATTGCGTACGACACTTCGTTAATCAAGCTGGTGGGACTAACGTTACTGTTCTCGTTGATGAATTATTCAGCGTGCACAAATCCACGAGAAGTAGAATGATGATCCTCGCGGAATTGTCGGATCCAAGGTCAAACGCCGAGACGCGTCGCGCGAGCGCGCCGTTTGGCACTTGCGAAATTTCTCAGCGGCCGAATCCTAACCGTTTGGATTTCGCACTGAAATTACACGGCATTGCGTAATCGCGCGCGACCGCCGCTGCGTTGCACGCTACTGCTCGTTGTTTATTGCTCACTTCACCCGACGCGCTCTTCTATGATCTATAGTCGCACGAGATACTGCGAGACACACCACCGTTTAGAAGGCACATGCCTTTTATCTCCGGGATTTTTTACAGCTATTTATAGAGAATGTTAAACCTCGCTAATGACCTTGATCTTGCGACGCATTGTGCAGAATGAATTTTTTCAGTCAGCTTCATTTTAAATTAAGCACGAATCGTTTCGGAAATGTGTCGTTTGAAATGACGTAACCTTTCACCTGATCTAAAACTCACTTCTTTCTATATTTCCCATGTAAACGTTTAGTATATATAAGACTACGTTTATACCGAGAGATTTTGCGACCTGACTTATATTTTAAGTCGGGTCATCAAAAAATGAGGCCTGACCATAGAGAAGATAGTTCATCTATCAACTGTTTATATACCAACGAACCTAAATTATTGAAAGTCGAACTTGTGGTTTAGACCGCGACTTTTAAATGCATGGTGTAAACGTAATCTATAATAGAAAACAAAATACTGAGTATTAGATCAGTCACATATTTGACCAGGTTTGGAGCCATGGCATGCAAAAAACTTAAGCAGTAAAATGTAAGCAGTAAGGAAATCAACATTGGGTTTGCTGCTGCTAACGTAATTACTCTACTGTACACTAAGAAAAAAAAGTTGCTGTTTCAACAAAATATTAGTTGATTCAACTAAATGTAGCAGTCAGGGACTGTCAAGCAAATATTTGTTAATTCAACCAAATATTTGTTAATTCAAACAAATAATATATTTTAAATTACAAGATTTTGTTAATCTAAATATATAAATATTTGAACTAAATAATCATTACGAACTAAACACATTTAGTTAAGTTAACAACTTTTTTTCT
>NW_017256957.1:3420172-3444096 GCF_001594055.1 Mycetomoellerius zeteki | reverse complement strand
CCACTCAGCTTACGATAAAAGGCGCAGCGTTGGTTTCAAACTTGGAAGACAAAAATAAATAAGAAATGCATACACAAATTTGTAACTATGTATTATAAAGCTTTAATAAGAACAATAAGTAAATTAAGTGAACTAAGAAAATATAGTAATATTAACCATTTATAAATTGTTTATATGGTTAATGTACTATATTTTCTTAGTTCACTTAATCTAGTATTCTTATTAGAATTTAATAATATGTATATAGTTGAGGCGCTATTTCACTACAAATTTATAGTTACTGATACGACTTTTTTCTCTGAGTGTAAGTTAACAACTTTTTTTTCTCAGTGTAATTGGCCAATTTGCTTATTATTTACGTTTTACTGCTTAAGTTTTTTTATGTGCTGTGGCACTTAAAGTTTGAACTTTGTTCTTGTCTTCATAGGAAGATGATGTTACAATATTTCAATCTTGCTATAATATATTTCCAAATAATTTACAAATACTTCGGCAACTAAAACCGATTTTCCTTTAATGCAAAGTGTATTTGATTCAAGAGATTCCAAAATATCTATATAATATGTTTTAAGATCAAAAGCATCGCTAAAATGTAAGCTCTAAATCTTGTAGGATGAATTTTATTCCACGGAGTGAAATTTCATTCTTATAAAAAAGATAAAAAATTAAGCCACTCTTTTTCAAAATTAACTCAATTTTCACTCTTTAGAGTTCTCTATAAAATAATTAACTGTATGTTTACAATATTTTCATTATTTATTTTTTATACTTTGAATGTTGAATATTGTTGAAAAGGAATTCTCGAAATAATTGTGTTTTTTTTTTCGTGCTTTTTTTAAAAAGTATAAATTTATTTGGATGATTTATATAATGCACGTTACAATAACACAAACAGATTGTATGAAAAAAGGAAAGAACTTTATCTCATATTTATCTATTTTTTTCTATGACGATTGCACACAGTGTTGTTCACAGACTCCGCTTATTGTTCCATTTTACTTTTAATCACTTTCCTCCTCGCGTTGATCTCATCCACTGCTTTGCATTTTCTGTGCACACGCAGAATGACAAGTGCCATACACTGTTTGGAGCGATTAGAAATACGAAATGACGGAACATAAATCATCGGTTTTATCGTTTTTCCGAGAGACGTTTTAGGATCTTTCATGTTTTTCTATGCAAAATTTGGGCGAGGATATAAGCACCGTGAGGGAAACACATAGCAAATAGGCACTCCGTTTTACACTTTACGTATTCGACAATGCAATGCGTGCGCGTTTGCCTTTGCCTCCGCCTTTGATGCGATGTATTTATACTATCAAGTGGTTCGGAGCGCTCGGGACTTGCAATAATATTTATCTACGGCAGCAACTGCAAGCCCGCGTATTCTATATATACGGGATGTCCTAAAAAATCGCTACTCTCTTTCAACCACAGATTATTTAACATTAGCATTGGTTTTAAAGAGGATTTAACGTGATTTACTGTCTTCAACATCTTTATCATATTCTACACACACACAATAGCTGTACGATTTTTAAATAGAACGAAAGAAACAGAATAAAAAGAATAGAATAGGAAAAATATCTTTTTAGTGTAATATCGCAGTAATAAGAGAAAGGCCGATAAGAATCTGAATGCAGTTGTGCTGAAAAGTGCTTTGATCCGCATGTATGTCACGCAGATAAGCAAAATATTTCACTTCTTCGCATCTACGAGCACGAACAAAGATTAATACTTAAAGTATCTCGAAATTGCATTACACAACTTTTGCCTTTGCGTCATATTTGAGTATTATTTTGGAGCAATTAAAAAAATACCGTAAGATTTCGTCTGTAAATTCTCTTTGTGGGTATCACTGTGTGTTTTGTGTGTGTGTGTATGTGTAAGTCTTACGAGTAGCACATGGTGTGTTGATAAGCGCTGAGCGCATGTTATTGGCCAGGAGATAACGTACGCTTTTTATTAATAACCGTTAAGTATACACCGAGATTATAGCAGCTCGCTTTCGCATCTGGTCGAGCTGTTTTATTATTAGCGACAGCTCCCTCGTGTTAATTATATGTCATATTATGTATTCATTGTCTCCGCTTAGACCGTTCGCGTGTCTGATGGCAGGTCAATGCCTGACGTTTTTTTTACGAGCAAGACGATGTGTTTTTTTTCGATACGAATGATTATAAATTTCGCAATTTTATTTCATAATTCTTCGAAAATTATTTGAAACCAAATAACATGGCATATTAACATAATAATATAATCTTCTTTTAATGAACGTTGTCTTTTATTAAATCCTGATTGACTTAACTGGTGATTAATTCAACCGATAAAATTATGGCAAAATTTCTAATTATATAATTCAACGTAATCGGTGGTTAACTAATATATATATATATATTACTTTATTAAAAAATAATATATTGAATAAATTGTTCAATAATTTATGCAATGTTTAGAACTATCAAGTTTCTGTTAATATATGTGAAAAAAAGATTAAATTAGATAGCGATCTGTATAGTTAAAAATTTTATTTTGAACAATTCTATCGATTAATTCTGCCAAATTAATCGCCGATTAAATTTGGTCGCCTTTGATAATTTTTCGTTCGTTAGAATGTTTCTATTCCACTTTTATACAACTTCATGTAACGTTGAACAGTGCAGGTAGCACCAAAATCGCTATAAATATTCCTGAATCATGACTCAGAACTACTCTGACGGTTTGACAGCTGTATATATTATATGTGTGTGTGTGTGTGTGTGTGTGTGTGTGTGTGTGTGTGTGTGTGTGTGTGTACGTGTTTGACATGTATGAACTTACGAAGAAGGTTTATATAAATATAAAACAAAAAATTAATTGTCACACAAAGTCATGCGTGATATTAAATTAATTGGTTAAAATATAAATGTTCTCAATGTTTCAATGAACAGTCACAATGAGCGATTATGACAGTCACGATGAGCGATTATGACAATGGCCTAAGTCATATACTCTTGTTGTTTTGAGATATTTCTTTTTGCTTTGCTTTTGCGTTGGTATATGTATTAAAAGAATATTTTGTCATTATGTAATAAAAAAATATTTCTCAAAATACATAAATACTCCTACAATATACGATAAATTGAAGTAAGGTGTCTATAACTTTTTAAAATGCAAAAAACTACTTTTATTTTTGTTATTTTTTAACAGTGTTTGGTACAGCACTTTACTGAAGTATGTTTTGTGCACGCACGCACGCACGCACGCACACATACGTATGTACAATGTACATATATGTATAAAATTACATGTACGAAGAAAAATGACTTATGAACGCAAAAATGATTGTAAAATTTAATTGTCAAATTTATTTACTATAAGCAGCAAACAAATTTGTATATTTGATAAATATTTTGCATTTGTTGCGAACGAATACAAAAAAGAATGAATATTTGTTATTACTGCAAATAATTTGCGATTCGTTATATCTGCAAATGTGGAATTTGCCATGTATGATGTAAGATTAGCGTTCATAATAAACTTCTTCTTTCTAATATATTCATAATATATTTATGAATATATTCGTAATATACCTATTTGTGATACTGTTATTCGTAATATTGTTATTTCAAATAGTGTACGCACACATTAACTACTGTAAATATTAATTATCTTTGAGAATGACTATAAAAATGCACTATAACAATAATTGGAAAAATTATATATATAATTTATATATGACCATCTTTTCCGTATGGCCATAATACCTGTTTACCCTAATCTTTTCTGCAATTATAAAATTTTACGAGCAGTAAAATTGTAAAGCAATATGACTTCTTTGATATTTCAAAGGACCAATTTTTTAATTAAGAATAAATCTTAAAAATTATTTATGACCACAAAAGATATCGAATGTTATTTAGAAACTAGTTAAAAACAAACACCCATTTATATCTTATGACTATCCTAATTATGTTTACTTATAATTTTTGTCAGTATTCTAGTTTTTTCTTTGCCATTTTCAATTTATGATATTTGTAGAATTTTAAAATATTCATGAGAAATTGGCAGAAGAGATATACAATAACAAATCATCATGTCTTTATATTTTTCCTTCATCGCAGCGCTAGTCGGATACTTGTATAGATATATACATATATAATAAAAATATAATTGGATCTACACAAGTTTGCCAGAGAGCAAGTGACTTAACCGCTGTCAAAATAAACGTGAATTGAAATTTGTTTAACGACAACTACTAAAACATCTAAAACGCCGTTAAGCCTAAACGTTTTCAATTCTCACCTATTTAAAAAAAAATAGTCTATGTAATATTGTATTATAAATCGATGTAACACGAAGTTAGTAATGAATCTAACTTTTCCATATTTTTTCTTCGTATCAGGCCACTTTCATAATTACTAGGCACGTGTAATGGGCACACCTGCCTGTAAAACCCTTAGCATATGAGTTTGCACAAATATCGAGATATGTATTTGAGGCGCGCCTGCCTTCGTCTAAATAAATATTTACTCGTCATAGTTATTCCGTATAATTTAATAATTTCTTATAATAATAAATAAAGTATGTTATAAAAAAATGATTAGATAGAAGGACTGACGAGTCCAACTCACCAATCTATCTAAATTTTTTGTCTAATATTTAAGAGTTCTATTAACCTTTTATTTAAAATATAATATTATTTGTATTTTATAATATGAAATTAACGCAAGTATGCGTCCCAAATATGCCTTGGCAAGCAGATTCTTGTGTCAGGCACTCATGACCCCGTGTGTGCCACTTGTGGCGTTGAGGGAAAAGAAAGATAAAAAGAAGGGAGCACGTGGTGCGCTATATATGCGTGTTCGTCGCGCTTGTTTACGCTGGCACCCTTACAACGAGACAATTGATTTCGGTCGCACGATGGATTACCCGCGGGCGAGTGAGCGGTGACGACGTCAGGAGGGAAGGATATTGTTACAACGCGATACCGACAGATGTGCATAGTAAGCACTAAAACACATTATCTTGGAGCTCGCACGAGTTTACGAGATTCGAGCGATGCCGCAATCATGTGCGTTATTCGACCGTATTTAATTGTTTCGCAGAGCGAGCGAGAAAAGGGTTGAGCCGTAACACTACCTGTTAAATCCTATATCGTCTATAAATTATAGTCTATAAACATATGAATTTCATACAAAATGAAACAAAATTAGGATCATGATTAGGGCAATCTGTTACAATAAGATAACAAATGAAAATTTAGTTGTTTATTATTGCTTGCAATATAGAGACGGAAGTGAAGTAATTTAGTAATGTTTTAAGTCTAATTGTTTTAAAATAAAATCATTCATATCTTTCGCGAACCTAAAAGTAACTTCGATTAAGCTCTGATTAATTTAATCAACGATTAATTCAATTAATGAAATTTTGCTCACAATAAAATTTCTAATTATATGTATAATTTATTACCCCCAATTTGATCTTTCTCTTCATGTGTCAAGTGAAAAAAAATTAATATACATAATTTTGTTCGTATTAATAAAATGCTATAGGGATTATTTGACAAGTTACTCGTTAATTAAGATAATCAAAGTCGCTTTAAGGGACGCATATCGTCTATAAATTATAGTCTATAAACATATGAATTTCATACAAAATGAAACAAAATTAGGATCATGATTAGGGCAATCTGTTACAATAAGATAACAAATGAAAATTTAGTTGTTTATTATTGCTTGCAATATAGAGACGGAAGTGAAGTAATTTAGTAATGTTTTAAGTCTAATTCTTCTACTTTTTTCACAAAAAAAAAAAAGTAAAGAAATAGAATATTTTGCATATTTCTCTTATGAGATAACGATATTGATTTTTTTTCGCCTTAACCAAGAGTTAATTAAGAGAGTTTTTTCATCGATTGACAATATAAAGGCTCTTAAGAATTTTTTTTAATCTTATTATAAAGACTGAAGAATTTTTTTTTTTTTTTAAATAAAATCGATTGCAATAGAAGAAGTTTGATACAATTTTTATTTATATCTTGAACTTCTATATACAAAAAAATCATTTTTAGTAACACACACACACACACACACACACACACACACATTTTTTTTCTTTGTAACGTTTCCAATTTCCCTTTTAAAATTATTGGTATTATAACGGTGAGATAAAAATAATTTTTAAACATTCATTTTATATTGAACATGATCAAATACTTGTGCCTACCCAGTAATATGTAGAAAAATAATTATATTTATAATATGAGCGTAGCATATTGTTAACAACATATTGTTTTTTAAAATTTTGTTGATTTAACAGATGCAGCAAGTTGTTATAAGAACAAAATGAGCTTTGTGAGATTTATTTCGATATTTCAGTATGTTCGCAAATTATCGTAACAATATATTTGAAAAATGCAAAATATCTTTATATTTATAATCTTAGAAAAATAAATATCTATGTGTATTTGTATATATATCTTACTAAACAGAAGTTACATATGTTACTAATACATTTTTTGTAGTTCAAGATATAAACAAAAATATGTATTAAACTTAAATGTTCTATAGCATTCTATCTTATTTAAAAAAATTTTAAAAGATATTTTAAATAAAAATTGCCTTTGTATTATGCCAATCGATAAGAAAACCCTCTTAAATTGATTATGCAAATAATGATACTTGTACATATATTATCTACATGAATATGAAGTCCAAATTATTAATTTGGAGTAGTGGAAAAATGTGTGTGTGTAACAGGAGCAGAAATAATAGAAAATAAAAAATATAAAGAAAAGAGTATAAAAGTTTGATTGTATATTACCATATAAATAGAATAGTATAGATATATAAGTATAAAATAAAAAGTGTAAAAAAAAAGTTTGATTGTATGTTATATATATAAAATATAATACTATATATAAATAAAATCTATATTTTTACATTTTTTCAACAAGATATCAAATTGCTTTTATTTCATTAATTGTAAAATAAATTTACCAGTAATACTCCAAAATATCCTACAATATTTATCTATCTACTTCAAAAGTCTTCGAACTCGTCCACTTATACGTTTCAATCTTTTTTGTTTTAGATGAAAATTGAAACTTCCCAAGACATGACGTAGGCAGTGGCAGGTGCGTGAAAAATCGCCAGAGCGGCCGCCATGAAGAATCTCGTGCCGTAGTTGTTAAGCGATGTTAGTGACTGCCTCCCCGATGGACAATTCGCCGAACACGCTATCGGTGGTCGAGGAGGAGGCGACGAACGTCACCGACATCGACGACGCGTTCCCACCGCATGTCGACACCAGCAACATTGTTATCCATCCGGAATCACCCACCAGCAAGAAACAGACACTGAAAACTTTTGCAGAGGTGAACACGTTGCTGCAGGCCAGCAGGAAGCGGGAGGCGAAATTGATCATACGAGAGAACGCCTGGCCGCTTAACAACGGCATTAGGACGCAGCTCTGGCCGGCACTCTGCGATCAGCACGCGCACGGCAAGAACATGCTCGACGGATTCTACTGGGACATGGTTAACCAGGTTTTTGGAACGACAGGTTAATAAATACGTTTAATACATTACGCGAATCTTCGACTTGTGTTTTTATTATAAGTTTGTTTGTATTGATTACAAAAGGATCATAGACAGAATAGAGCGGCGCGATTACAAGATTATATATATATATATATCAATAACTGTACATTTATAATGTTTTCAACTTAGAAACACACTTATGGAAGCACTGAATCCGAATATGTAATTACTGAAAAGTGCAGAAGACGTAATCAATGGATCTATATTCCTAAATCTATATTACAAACGCAAATCTATAATATACATAACGTATACTATAATATTTTCGTACGTGATATTTTTCGAGAATAATGTTTTTTTGTCACTGCGCTGGATTGCACTAAAATTTCCTTTCTCACTTTCAAATTTAGTCACAAAAACAGGCCTAATGTAATATAACCTTTGAAATATTTTGTTTGCAGAATTACCAGAAAAATCAATCATGCTACCGCCGTTTGTCGATAGTACGCATTGCTTGTCTTACAATTTGACAAGGAAGGGCAGAAACGTGGCGGACAGAATCGTATCTGTATTAGGATATGCTTGTCCTGACATTACATACAGCCCATCCCTTTATCCGTTAACTGCACTTCTCTTGCATTTTGTGCCAGGTAAATAACATTAAATCAGTATTAAATCAACAATAGCTTAATGCAATAATAATTTGACACATGAAGAATTACAGGAATTATTTTTCACTTTATTTAAATAAAATATTACAGATTTATGTTCAAAATGCAAAACATAACTTCAAATTGGTCATATTTTTACTTAAATAAAATATAAACAGAGCTTTCCAATTACTTAGCATATCTTTTGATACAAATGTACACAGAAATGCACGATTCAGTTAGAACAAAATATGTATTGATGTACATTGTACCGTGATTTTGGATAGAATTAGGTTTATTTTTCAATACCATGTCCATGCTTTAGTATTTTTTAATTCGTGATGGTGATGGAACTGTATTTCTATCTCTTCTGCGTTTTTTTCTTTTGTTTATAGCCGCGGTTAGTAATTATTTAATTATTACTAGAAAATACAAGCTTACACATCTGACTAGTAATTCTCGGGCTGAGTATGGATGTGTAATGTTGTGTCGATGATTACAGCATTAGGCCGCTATTTCATTTGTGCGTTTTTATTGTACGACAATTTTCTAAGTTTGTTGATTGGCTATAGAATAGAGAAATCCGAGAATCTCTCTGTCCTGTACACATTTGTCGTACGACAAAAACGCACGAATGAAATAGCATCCTTAAGCCTTGTGTCCACGATGCTAGAACTCGATCCGAGTTCTCGGACCATGAAATGTGTAGCCAATCAGGTTACAGTTTTTACGGAAAATCGGTAAAAAGTAAAAAAAGTTGATTAGCTATACATTTCTCGATCCGAGAACTCGGACTAAGTTCTAGTATCGTGGATACAAAGCTTTAGAACGTTTGTGTCGTCGTATGCACGAAACCTGGTTTAGAGATATTGCAATTAGAAAATATCCATGGTTATTTATACTTTTTAATACTTGATAATAGAAAAAAGTATAAAATAGTCTACAATTCTACATTCAACTTAATTTTTCAATACTCATTTTTTCTAGAAAAAGTGGACGATTGAATGTGGAAAAATGTTATTCTATATTTTCAATTTATTTAGTATAATGATAGATAAAGATGTTAATTATTAATATTAGTTCCTTATGAATAGTTTATAAATAATATTCAACAATAAAAATAATTTATAATATTATTTCTACTGGATAATTATTTGTAGATTATGATTTTCTTATATCTTCTAATTCAATAAGAATTAAGGTTCAAAATAAGCAAATTTATAGTAAAGATATTGTATACTTGCGATAAACCGCTACTTATGTTATTTTGGGAATGTTATTTTTCAGAGGAGGAATGTTACCACTGTATGGCTACTTTGGTAGCTGCCAAAGAGAAAATATTCATCACGCAAACCAAACTTCTTTATGAAGTTACGTGGAAAACGGTAGAACAAATCACTAAGAAACATGTTGTAAGTAACAATAATTCCTAAATTTTAGATTTCAGATAATTAAACATATAAGATTAATAACGGACGTTTGATAAGTGATAATTCAAATAAATAAAGGATAAAATGAGCATATAGGAGTCAAACGCAGAAATTCTTTTAAAAAACTGATGTAATAAATTTAATTAAACATAAAAAAAACCAATGATAATAGGTCCTACATGTTTCGTCTAATATAACTAAATGTAATTTCCCAAATTGAATAATTTGCTTCTATTATCTCTAAACCATCTTAAATATTCATGTTAAATATGAAACAAAATAAGATAAAATGATAAAAATAAATATTATCTGTTTATGAGTTTATTATTCGATATGCCTAAGAGGATATGCCTAAGACGTATCTTATTAAGACTAATCAGATTTTAAAATACAAATAATTATAATTGGTTGTGAATTTTGAAACTGGTTTCAATCTCTATTTATATAACCTAACAATAATTGTTATTAATTAAAAGTTACATTTAAATGATTTAATCAATGAAAAAAAATTTATATTGATTAAAAAAATCTTAATTCATATATCTAGAGAGAGAGAGAGAGAGAGAGAGAGAGAGAGAGAGAGAGAGAGAGAGAGGGGGGGGGGGGGTGGTACTCTATTTATCAAATAAAAATAATCTTAGAATAAACTTTAAAAGCGAAGAAAAAAATGTTTGTTATTATCTTTGTTATTTTCGGAAAAAATGGCTTATAATATTTTTACGCGATATATCTTATATTTTTCATTGCCTCAATACCTTATCTCATGGTAGAATAAACTTCTTTATCTATGTATCTAGCTCTCTTTCGATCGATATTACTCCAAATCGATATATATTCACTGAAATTATATAAAAGAGATATGAATCTAAGATATAAAATTATTTGCTATCAAAAAATTACTAGCAGTAATAGATTTCTAGCGACATGTGTGTGCGCGTGTGTGTGCGCGCACGCGTGTATGTGTATAAAATACAATATATGTAATGTATATTTTTTGATTTCACAATTTTAAGAAATCAGCTGCTGTACATTTAGCGAGGCATTGCTCCGGTTCAAGAGCAGAAAGAATCTACATGGACTGGATCTGGTGGATTCTTCAACTTCTTCCATTTCAACATCTAGTCAGGGTTATGGACTGTTTTCTTCATGAAGGCATTAAGGTGAGTTTATATACTTTAGATTTGATCGCTAACTTTATGAATAATTTATATAAATTATTATATATTTAACTCACGAAATGTACATTGTGTTTGCCATAATTAAAGCTCAAGCTTCAAATTTAAACAATTCGTATAGTTGGCACGCAATTGATCAAATCATTCGAACAATGTATCATATTTAAAAGGTTAAATAGTTATTTAAATCATTTAGATATTAAAAAGTCGTATGAAAATATAATATTCATTGCAAAGAAAAACGATTAAAGACATAAGGAGGAGGATACTGATTTCCTTAGTACACGTTAAATTACAAATTAGAAAGTGAAACAAATGTATATTTTTGTATTCTTTATTTTATGATAGACAGTTACGCGAAGTATAAAGATTCGATCAATTTAAACTTCGAGAAGAAAGTTTGAAGAATTGTTAGAATCATTCGATTATCGTGAATTCCGAGTCCAAACTGGTTTGAACCGTCCGCCAACCGGAAAATTCCGAACTTTATTTCTTGTTATGCATTCAAGGAACCAGTTGAAGAACAGCACGTGAAATCGTCCATCTACTGCACATATGAGAGCGAGAAAAATTGGCGTTTACCCAACCGACAGATAAAGATCAACCGCGTGTTATGTACTGAGCAATGCACTTATATTCTAGGAATAAGACAAATGTTAAATTTGACATTTGACTCAGTGCCAGCGTAAAGTTGTTTTGCAAGCATTTTTGAGCATAAAATTATTCTTTTTGGATATACGCGATTTGTTATAAAGTACTGTTTTAATAATTAATGTAATTAAATTATCATCAATTGTTTTGCTTTCAGGTCTTTTATCGGGTAGCTATGGCTATAGTTTTATTATTTTATAAGCATTCTTCGCCGCAGAATTCCGAATGGATGAATGAGATTTCAAAGAATGGGATAGATGCCGCTCTATCAAAGTTCTGCAGACAAATGCCAGTGAGTAACAAAATCTAAAATAAATTGTGTTTTATAAACGGAATAATTGTAATATAAAAAATAAATTTTGAAAAGCACAAAGAAACTAATATATAATATTAGATAGCAAGAGAAAGAGTAAATATTATATTTGTATTTAAGGATGTTTTGATTATACTATATCAACTAAAAGTATCAATCGGACAAAATAATCTGATATCAGCCAATATCATTCAAACAATTTGGATAATTACCCGTGAATATGTCCTAAAAAACCAATTGCAAAAAAACAAAACGAATAATTTGACTTATAATAGTTTTATGCAACAAAATAACCATATTTTTCTGTAGTTTTAGGTCAATAACTTTTGAACGAACCAGTGGAGTAAATGAACTTTTGCACGAATATTTATTATTGTTTGATCAGTATGTGTTTAAAATTTGATTTAATTCTTAATGTTACTTCCTCATTAAATAAGTATTGCAAATTTATATACAATAACGCTATTTTACATAAGAATTAAGACTAACGAAAAATCAAATAACTTTTAAAATAATAAAAGAATTGTGCTCAAATTTTACTCAGATATTCAGATGTAATAATAAAACAATCTATGAAATTTTTATATTTTTGATATTGTTTTGAGTGTGATTTATACATCTTTGATAAAAATTTCAAATACGAACTAAAATAATGATTTAAATATGCATATCTAAATACATACATATGTACAATAATAATAATATTGTACTTAGAAGCTTAGATATTTTATCTTACAAGGATTTAATTGTGAGAAACGCTGCTGAAAATAATAATTCATCAATTTTCACAGGTGACACCTGCTAAATTTTTGCGCACCGCTTTTGGGATACGCGGACTCAGCTCAGCATACATATCGCGAGTATTTCTGCGCACAGAAATGGCTCTTAAGAGCAAGAGCGTCCTGACAGGGTCCCGATCCTTGGCCAGGTCACGTTCGACAGACAATCTACCCACCAGTCAGTCCCAAGTCAACATTCAGATGATGTCACACACACTCACAATACGAGAAGTACGTTATTTATCTATTTCTTCCTTTTTCTTAACTCAATTCTATATTTATTTTAATTTATTAATAAAAATTTGCCGATTGTTAAGGATCTTGGACATTTTATGATTTAACAAATAAAATTCATAAATTAAAAGTTAAAATTATAATTTGATAAGCAGGATAATAATGACATAAATACATTTGATTGCTAATAGAAGAATAATATTAATTGATAATTTTTTCAATAGTTTTCAGCATGTCTTTGTGAACGTAATGCATATATCGTGCATAAAATTTTTATATTATTTATATAACTTCAATTATATTGGCTGCATTTAAAAATTGCACGGGAGTTCATTGTTGGAATTTTGAATCTTTTAACGAATATTTTTTCTAATTTCTAAACATTGAAGATTATTAAAGAAAGAAAAAGAAAGTATCAATTTTATTTTTTAAATGTCTTTAAATTTTTTCAGAATTTTATTTAAAATTTAATTATTAAATTGTTTATAATATTAAAAGTTGAAAACTTTTTCTCGATCAATTAATTTTTAAACATGGAATCGAAAGACACAGTAGTGCCTCGCGCCAAATATACGCGCAACGACGGATTACTTCGTATATCTATATGCGAACTAACTAGTAGTTAAATTAGTAGGACTGCATTTTCACTTAATTTAAGATAGAGTATTGTATAAAAATCTAATCATTAAAAAATTGTGTGAGATTATTAATGTATTTATTTCACAAGTTTTAATGGAATAGATTGAAATTAAGTAATAAGTTCAAATCAAACATCAAATTATTTTCTGCAAAAATATTGATTTCACCAAAAGCAGAACACTGTTATGAGTATATCTGGAGTTTATACGCATGAACGTAATTTTAATTGATAGAATTTTTACAGGTACAGATATGAAGTATTTATAGTTTTTACATAGTATGCAACATTTTATTGTTTCAGCATATGTAACTATCCCCTTTTATTTCCTAAAACCAAGGAGACAATTGAAACTATTAAATATAAACTTCATTTGTTATGGCCTATCTTCTTCAATTTAAGGAATGAAAGGGGTTGCTTACACTAGGGGATATCTTGTATAATTTCTTTTTATAATGAGAATTGAAACCGATATAATTTCGTTGAGTTCGATTTTCGATGTTACAGGTATGCGAGAAAAAACCTTATGACGATTATCGCATTTCATTTACTCACGGATAAACGTAAGGATCATTGTTGCATGCCTACGATATCCAAATCTTAACTCGATGAAATTTCAGAATACTCAATAAATCGTGATATAATCAATAAGAAAACAATTTCCTGTGAAAAAAAACCGATTAAAAGATATTCGATAAATATTTTTTATCAAATTTTAGTTTTTGATTGCGTAGTTTCCGAAAAAAAGTACTGATAGTTTATTAACTATAAATAGTAATAATTTCTCGAAGAAATGATGAAATACAACAATTAGTACGAGTATAATAATATGCTTCTGGCATTGAAAATTCAATACTACTTCAATTGTAATTAATTGTTATAAGATATTCGACATATTAGTACCAATGTATAATCGAATAGATACATTTTTACATTCAAAGCAGTCTCTCTTGAAAACTACGCAATCTAAAAAAATTATTGTATTCTTTCAAACATTTCTTCTTTACGAGAAATGGCTTTTTTAAGTTGGTTGTATTACAATTTACTGAATATCCTGTACTGGTTTCAATCTCCGCTTTGTACAGCCCAGCGTGTTAAAGTAGTCTCTTATAGGGTTCGGTAAACCTTCGAATCTCTCAATGATTCCATTTGTTTTCAGAAAGAATGTGAAGACACGTACAAAGACAGGGTATCGTATAATTATCTTTTTGGGAAATGTGTTGTCAATTTCATGTGCTCTGCCCACCTTTACCTTTATTTCTCCCCTTTATACTCTGAGATATCATTTATATTACACTCATACTCTACACGTACTCACTCATCGCCATACATTTGTCGTGCCAGCTTTGTTGCTGTTATTTATCCATCCGCAGCGACTCCTTTAATATATCTTCCACTATCAACGCGGCAGTAACCAATACTCTCGTCAGCAATGTCTACTGCAACGCATAATGTAAAATTCTCGCTGGCTTTTTCAGTGTGGCTCCGCGTGTATCAATGCGGGTTGCAATCGTGAATGATTTATAATTTCTCACAAGATCAGTATTCAAACAAATAAATAAGTAACTTTTAGGGGCTGCGAAAAATTAAAGGAATAGGGAACAGAGAATAGAGAATAAGAATTTCAACCTATCAGAAACCATACACATGGAATATACAATTTCTGATAAGTTGACATTCTTGTTTTTGCCCTTTGTTCCCTATCTCTTTGATTGTGCGCAGCTCCTTCTGTTCAAAAGATTGAATTAGAAGATATATAACTGTCTTATTCGTCTATCGCGTTATTCTTTCTTCTTCCTTCTTTTAAAATTCTTCTTAAGACTTCCTCTTTTTGCAGCCATATTAGATTATGAATCAGAAACAAAAACATATAAATCTTTTTCTTATGTTATAGGCTTTCTACAATAAGCCTATACTTAAGCTTCAGCCATAAAAAATTGTTCAATCAACAGCCGAATGTGAGAAGAATTGACTGTATGATTGATGAATTTCTTATAGCTTAAGACTTAAAACTTAAGCAATGGTTTATTATAGAAAATCTATTATACATCGAAATAAGTCAATTTTTTCGCTTCCGTGTTCGATAGCATAAATTATTAAACTATACCAATGGAACTCTATTTAATTATGCCTTATTAATAAATGAGAGAGGATCAAATATTCATATTCGTCCTACAATTGTAGAAAGAATGTGCTCTGTGTATACATATATATGTATATATTATATAATAGATTAAAGATTATCTATTCTTTGTTCCATTTTTCTATTTAATCGAACATAACTATATGCGAAAAAGATTAATATGTTTCAATATATGTAAGAAAAATTTTTTTTATTTTTTAACGTTATAACTTAATATGGCTATACTAAGGGAGAGAAGTCTTAAAAAAAAATGAATTAATTCTTTTGAAGTTTCAATTTGTAATTTAAGCATGGTAATTTTTTTACAAATTCACGGATTGATTGTATTTTTGATAGATTATAATCGGTAAAATTTAGGACCAAGCTATGAAAGTTTATCAATAACAGGACCTTAATTTAAATTACATGAATTTAATCGAGCTTTGCTTGGCAAACGTTTAGTATTAGTTTCATTCCTTTTAGTGTTATCTGTTATAAACTTATAACCCTGTTTTCTTGAATGTGATTCTATAGTATTGATTCAGACATATTATTACTCCAACTTTTAGAAGATGCTTTCCGTAGATACAACGTTATTCACATTTTTTCATTTATTTTTCGAAGACATCTAAGAGTTGCGTTCTATATGTTTCTCTATGTTTTCCAATACTACAAGAATTTGTAATTCTATTAGTACACAACATAAAAACAAAAAACAAATATCAAAATAATATTTTTCAGTTGATCTTTAAACAACTTTTACTTTCAGATTATAGAAACTATAGAAATACGTAAAGCTGAAATATATAATTAAGAATATAAAGCTTAATTTCCAAGATACATAACATTAAAAGTTGTAAAATAAATTGTAATTTTTCAAAATTATATCTTTTAAATCTAAAGTCGTCTTCAAGCTTACTACATGGTTAAAAAATTATCCGGTCGTTCTGCCTCTGTTTTAATATAATCGAGGGCATCTCTTTTATCGTATTGAAAATCAATATCATCGTCTATTTTATCTGCTAACATCTTAAAGAGGCCTGTAACATTTCGGAATATTTGGAACAATATGTGATCACGATGTAATAATAATGTATGTATTAAATAGTTAAACGTTTGAAATACACTGGCTGTTTATTATCATCGTTGTGCATAATAATGTAATAAACAGATCTTAATATAAGATTTTAATATAAGATAAGCTCTATTGAATTAGACAAAGTAGGGAATTTAAAATTATACTTATATTAAATATCTCCTTGTCTATTAATATAAATTTGATAATTTATTACAAATATTAAATTAAAAAATCAAAATTAAATCGTTTACAGCTGTTTTATATATAATTATACATTTAATAATTATTATATTCATGAGTCATTTGTAAATACATATAAAGAATGTATTCGTTATTTGCTAATATTCTCGTTAGATAATGAAATAAAATGATTCAAAAAGGAATATACATATAAACGAATAGTTTATAGAAAAGCGTTGAATAAGGGAAGCAGAATGAATTTTCATTACAGGCTTTGAGATATGTTAATGTTTTAATAATGTTCTGCTGTGTTAAGCGATCATCAGTTTCTTAGCATTTTCGAAAGATTCTGCACTCAAATTTTATACCCTAAAAATTTGTATCGGCTGCAAGAATAGACAAGAATGGAATTGATAACAGTTCAATCAAGGTTTACAGTTATTTATTAATCCGCGAATCAAAAGAATAGTCTCCTCGGCACATTTCATATATGTAAATTTTATTGAATATAAGTTATAGCATGCAAAGAAACCTAATTTATTTCGATGTATAGTGCAAGAAAAACATTTACACGATTTTTTTCTTCTGATGTCATAATACGATGCGATTGTAGTGAAAGTAAAAGGATTTTACACTGCTCCGAAATAATCAATATTAAATTCATGAAATTTTGTGCGGTTATTCGTATCTAATAAATGTATAGTATTTAGTTATTTACATCCCATATTCTTTGGTATAACTTTACGTTACAAAAAAGTATCCAATATCTCCGTGGAACATTTGTGCAGTGGGTACATGCAAAGTTCGCATTGGTACCATTAGTACTCTTCACTGTACATCGATGTAACTGACGTGTTTGTGCTGTCTTGTGTTGTGCTGCCTTCACTGGAATGACGGATTAAATGGTACCGGGTGTGTAGGGCGCACACAGTCCTGGACCACGCGCCTTATCAATGGGCGTTTATCCCATACAAAGTATATGCTCCCAGATCCTAGACATGCCTGATGTAAGTACTCACGGCCGTCCTTTCATCGATTGAGTTAAGATTCAAAAGCCGTCAAGTAGTCGTAGGTCTTTATTCTGTGGAATGTCTATATTGTCGTCGTTGGTGTATATGCAATCGCATAAAAATGTATGCAAAGCTCGGCAATCTAAAATCTGACGATTTTTTCGGGCTTGTCATAAAGGCAAGATCTAAAGTAATAAATAAAATATAAGAGAATCTTTATACCTTTTATTTATAATGTTCTAAAAGTAGCATCTTGTAAATGAGCACCTTTACATTTTTAACAAGGAGTCTCTTATTGAAATGTTTTCATTGTTTTATTCAAAAATTATATAAACTTTGATTCTTGAATTTGATGTCGTGAGCGAGATTATCTTTTTATTAGTAAAAGTGTTTAAAGCAAAATCTTAAAATATTCTTCCACTGAAAAATAATATGGCAACAAATTCAAGAACTGCGAAAAAGACTGCGAACAATGAGAGTAATTAATATGTAGAAATGTTGATTTACAGGACGTTATTTTTAGAACTTAATATAAATTAAACTCATAAATAAATAAAATACGAAAATATTATTACTATATTATAATTATATTATAATAGTAATTAAATATTATTATTATATTATAATAATTCTGAAAGATTATTCCTCTTTTTATTATTTCATTTTATTACTGTATTATTTTACTTCTTTAAATCTTCATTTCTCTACAATAAGCTCGAAAAAAATCGTTAAATTTCAAATTGCTAAACCTTGTATATATACAGAATGTTTCAAAGATCGAAATATTTTGTTGTATAATTGTATGGAGAGAGTTTATGTAATCCTCTTGTGATTATTTTGAGATAGGATGAGTGATTGAAGAAGGTTTACTTTGCGCTAAGGAATCTCGAAATCTATGAGTTGAGGTACCGATCGAAATGGAAATGGATTCAATTGAAAATAAATAAAGCACATGTGATTTTTTAAATTAATTGTTGTTATAACGTTTCCATGTATTGGAGGAAGAAAGAGTGAAAGAGAAAAATTAGAAAGTTTGTACTGAACGTGCAGTTGAAAAGAATACATCTCATCGCTAGCACAAGAACCCATGTTGACGTCTCGATAACATTCATTTGTATTTTTATCTCTAACCGATTGATGCTATCCTGACTGTTGCATGACGAATGATATTATGCACTGATTTGCAAAAGATACGGATGTTTACTTTCGCCAGCATATCAGCGTACTGTTCGTGTTTTGTTGATATCTCACATAAACGAGATAGAAACACATTTTATTAGAATTAATGTTTCTTTATAAGAAAATGTTTGCGATATTACGGTATAAATAGGAAATGTTTTAACTATTTTTTGTTCTATATTTTTTTTATAGAGATATACGTATATGTGTGTATATAAATGTAAATAATTATAAAAGAATAATACTTTATGATATATGTTAGAATAAATATGATTTACAAATATTACGTTCTTCTAGTAAAAACAGTTTTCTTCTTGCAATATAATTGCTGTTTTAGAAATATTCAATTATAGATTACACATATATTTATATCACAATTACATCTTTCATGATTAATATTATCTAAAAAACACAAAGGATTGCCAACAAAAAAATCTCGATATTCTTTTGCTTTGTATGGAAAAATACAGTAAATATAGGAGAGAATAGCACAATGATGAAAGACAAGAAAAAATAAGACTTTCAGAAAAAGTATATTTAATTTAAAAAAAATATATCAGTTATTTTTTTGTTTTTGTATCTTGTGAAGAAACGCGTTAAAAATGATAAATTCTTATCATCAAGAAGATGTAAAAATCGTAATCTTTATTAACATATCAGTTACTGTAATTTTCCATAAAATAGTTGATATAATCATTTTAATTTAATTTATCAGCGCATGTCTTATCGTAATTTAGTTTGCTCCTTTTAAATTATTAGTGAGCCATTAGAAACTAATGTTTGCACAATTATAAAACTCATCTTTTACGTCCAATTAATGATTTGGATTTGTTTACTTACCAGTTATTTACCCTATGGTCATGGCTACCGATGAGGATCACGATGTATCAGCCTACCTTATTATACACGACTGAAGAACATGGATGTTCTTTGACGACGTTCTATGTGCGAGTTGAGCAGCATGAACCGACCCTTCTGATGATAAAAACCTGTAATAACGAGGTAAGTATAATCACTAATAAGTATCTTTTTAGTGCATAAGCAAACAATATTTATACTTAATATTATTTTACACACACACACACACACACACACGTGTTTTGGCAAAAAAAAAATATATAGTATTAGGCATCTTATTAACTGTTATTTAAAATTTTGGTTTAAAAGCTGATTTATGGCATTTGTTGTAAATTATTTTTTGTGCCAAGAACTTTTGTACGTTCAAAATCATGTAAAATAATTACTATAAAATATATAATCTCGATAGAAAAGCTGATAAAAGACATTGATTCGTTTTTTTAATACAACTTGTTTTTTTAATACCTTTTATGTTTTATTTTGCAACTTTATTTGGTAATTTTTACGATGTTTTTCAGGTATTTGGAGCCTATTGTTCTACTAGATGGTGCGAACGTAATTTGAAAGATGATAAAGGTCAAAGACAAGCATACTTTGGTACTGGTGAGACATTCCTGTTCAGTTTGTATCCTGAGAGAGCCAAGTATCCTTGGGTTGGTATGGATTCATCGCACAATGACTCAAGAGTACATCATTCAGCCGAGCTATTTATGGCTGCTGATTCGAAGATGATAACTATCGGTGGCGGGTAAGTTTTGACATAAATTTATGCTAATAAATTTAAAGGTGCTATTGCACAAAGGGTAAAGAATATAGAAACAGAAAATTCTGATTTCTGTTTCTCTTTCGAAATAACATATTTTATACGGAATAATTTACTTTAATTATAGATTTTTCAGTATAGCACTATACTATGTAGTATTATTGTAACTCTTTATTGTAAGGGAAACATATTAAAACAATTTGTGGCTCTATCACTTCATTTCAGGGACGGTCAGGCAATCTGGATGGACGAAAATATAAGATTCGGTAAAACGGATCGATGTTCGACCTTTAACAATCCACCTCTCTGCGCTAATGGTGACTTCGAGATTAGAGTGTTAGAAGTGTATGGCTTCGCCGGTGCCTGAAGAGGGAAGAAACAGCGGTGTATTAGTTTGTTTTATTCCCTACTGCCATTTAGTGACTCTCTTTCTACATATACGTACTAAACACTGTGTTATATGTCATGAATGTGTCTCCGCGTATCATTCTCTTTAGTAAATTCGTATGTAAAGAATATACAATGTGAGATTACATTATATAAGAGGACAAAAATATTCTATTTGATTGTGTGTAGAAATATTTTGCATTATTTAATTTCTAGGAATTATTTGACATTTTTTCGCGAAAAACATAGATTTAGACTTGTAATATTTATTCTATTGTGCCACTGAAAAGAAAAAAATTATTAAAAATGAAAGTATTAGAATTACATAACATAATGAGTTGGGCAAGACAAATAATAGTTAAGTAAAACAATATAATAATAGGTAATTTATACACGAATTAATTGAGAAATCCTAAACTAAATTAATAATAAAATAAATATATAAAGTGAATATTATATGCTTATCTTACGGACAATTCGAACACAATCAAATTAAATATTTTTGTCCTTTTAAACAAATTTCACAAAATACAATGCATCAAAATAACAACTGCTTACGATAATTATTACCAACTGTGCATCTGCCGATTATTGGCAATAATTGATGAAGTAACATCGATTTACATATGACTTAAAAATACATTATAATGATGGCGTTTCAGAGCAATTATGCGTTCAATAATATAACTGTCAAATATTGTTGGTAGTAAATAATCAATAGTAATGACTTATAGATTCATAAAACGATTGTCTTGTGAGTCTATAGGTATACTTATATCATGAGACAATTAAAGCTACGTTTTAAAATGGATAGCTTGTTATAACGATCATTGTCGGCAGTGTAGTTGCAAAGTATTGTAGGCAATATTTCAATAGCTTTGAATACTTGTTCCAGACGCGATAAATAAAAATATATATGTTTATATTTATAAAATATTGCTCTCCTGAGAACATACCTTGGCATATCGAGAGATATATCCGTGATTGCCTACACAGTAATATTATTGCTTATAAATATATCGGGACGAGAAAAGAAAGACTAGACTTTTTGGCGTTTTCTCTGCCGCTTGAGATTATTCTTTTTTGTCGTCTCTCACTTAGCATGCAATGATCATTCTCTTAATTTTGCATGTATATCTAGACAACTCGGCGGCGGGTGACTCATAAATTAAATTCGACATTAAGTATAACTTAAATAAATTTCGATCATGCATTATCGAAATTCGTTTTGTTTCATGCTCATTCACTTTTCTAATTACATTAGATAAAGAATGTATTTGAAGAAAGAACGTGTGTGCTGTATGTGTGTGTATGTGAGAGAGCAGAAAAAATATTTTTTTAAATCTTACTTTTTTATTCCTTCAAGTAGAATCAATTCATTTTCGTCTATATTATTAATAACAGGCTATTTGATTTCTTCCATTTCAAAATAGAGTGATATTACTTATTCTAATTGCGAGCTACTGATACTCTGCTCTAAAAATTATTCGTATAGTTCATACGTTACACACAATATTTATTAGACAATATTCTTTAATTTTTGCGAATCTACAATTAGTTCTAGAGTTTGCCCGTCGTTGAGATACGAAACGAAATAAAATATATATTAATCCGTAAAATGTAGCTATTATTGCGCCGTTATTGCGAACCGAGCTTCGACAATAAGCTACGTTGAAGGCCATATAGTCGCGTTGCGAAATTTCGCGATTTTTCATATGTACATATATAAAGAGCACGCTGATTTGTTTAAGCGAATACTTAATATTCATGAATTAGGAATTATTGTTATATGTGTGTATATATATATATATAATACAATGTATGTGTTTATTTATACATATGTATGTATTAAAAAACACATACTGTGTGTATGTACACCTGTGTATATACGTATATAAGTATACATATATATGTCATGTGTATACCGTCTCGCAGATCGTTTTAATGCGCTTGTCGTTAATTTCGTTATTGATGTTCATGTACACATACATCTATTATAACGATTATTTATCTCTTATTGTTGTTATCTGTAGCTTTAATGAAGTTGTTAGAAGCGGAAGAATCCAGATTTTGTTCATAAAATTCCACATACAACACTAAAAACACACACACACACACACACCACGTCGTAGATTACGCGTATATGTATATGTAGATTGTATACAGAATGGACCATAAGTATGTTAAATTTGTGTTAAGAATTATGCGAAATGAAGTAAAAAAGTGTCGAAAACACAAAGAATAATGATTTATTTATATGAGAACCGAAAAAATGTTTGTGTTTATGTTAATCGGGAATGTTTATTAGTTCTCTAACATTCAGTATAATATTATAATATATTACAAGAAAAGTGCGACGTTTTGTGAAATGAATTTTTCAGCTCAATGCTAGATTGACTTTATGTTAATGTATATAAATAAAACAAAAATGTATATAGGATTGTTGAGTATAATTTAAAGATCTAAGAATGTATAATTATTTAAGTATTCAACAATCTGATGATCTCCAATTACAGAATTATAAATCCGTAATCTGATTTTCAATTTATTAAAAGACGCTTCAAAAACTAATTATATTCGTGAAATTGTACATTTATGTTAGAATTGTTAATTTGTAAAATTAGTGTTTTCTATTAAATTTTGTAACGAGAATTCACATTGAAAGTATTAACCCTTAATCCGAAAAATTACAGTTACATTCTTGGTTTATATTTTTCATTAAAAAAATATACTTAAATAATAGTAATAATGTTTTAACTGCTCAATGCTTACATAACATCCATTAAGTAATAATTTCATAATTGTAGGATATAATCTCTTGCCAAATCTTATATTTTAATTATGGAATTTATAAATATGTTGTCATACACGCGCGCGCGCGCGCGCGCGCACACACACGCACACACACACACACACACACACACACACACACACACACACACACACACACACACAA